>NC_142675.1:5200000-5447500 GCF_964200805.1 Pocillopora damicornis | reverse complement strand
ATCAGTTGGCAGAATGCACTAGGGTAGCCAAAACTCAAAATGAGGGCAAACCAGAGGCGCCCAGGCTCCAGCTTTGTGGCAATCATCTTGTCTGATAAGCTTTGTGGTGAAAATATAATAGTTTGTATGAAAATATCTACGACTGCTCTTAGGAAGTAAAAAAACGGTCAATTTTTCAATAACAAACACCTCACCTTACTACCACAGTGCATCGCTTGTTGTCTGACCGCTTAATTTGTTGATACGAGGCCCTCTTAGCAAGTTATCCATTTCTATGTTTCCTACTCCTAAGAGGAGGACAAGGCTGCACACCCCATGATTTCCGAACGCCTGATCCGAGAGGTGAAAAATCCAAGCTTAAAATGATCAGGCGGCCACAAATCCAACGCGAAACCCAATTGGCAAACAAGCTACGTGAAGCGCGCGAAAACGCGAGGGAGCAGGTTGTAATTGGTTCCATTTTTTCACAATATCCGTTGAGAGGACGGCGTAAATTATCTGGGCCTTAAAAGGTCCGATAAAAGGAAAAGCGAAACTCAATTGATTGCAGATTTTGAACCCATTGTATTTGCTGTGACTTACAACTGCTATTCTGGTAATTATTCACCGGTGTTCTTAGCTTACTTTCATTTTCACTTACATCAACCAGAAGTTCCCACTATGCTGAAAATTTCATTTTAACAATACTAAACTAAAGTTAAGCCTTAATCCCTTACTTAGACTGGCCACTCATTTTGAACTCACTGTTGTTTCGCAGTGGAATCATTTCTGTGGATCGCACGGAGATGGCATGACAACCGCGGTTTTTCCTTTGACCCCATAATTGACGTTGTTCCATTGGAAAAAGTTCCCTACCCCTGCAAGGCAAGACGTTGAGACCCTTTGGATCGTTCTGGTATGAAAGACACGACCGCCCATTCAAATTTTTTTTCAGGTGGCTGAGGAGGAACTGAGAGCCACGATAGCCTCCTCAGAGTGAATCTTGCTCTCGTTCCAAAACCAGAGAAACTCCTGCCCTAATTTCATAACCCTTTTTAAGACCATTCAGACAGCTTGAGTGCGTGCTTAAAGCTCCATCTTTGTAGAACTGCAAGGCGCCATCACTGTTTCGCTAAGTGAGGCAGATGTGATGCAATTGTCCATCATAACTTGACCCATATATTTTCCTGTCAGAAACACAGAGACGATGTAACTTTGGAACAACTCTTGCGACTTAAAATCACATTCTGCCAAATGTGGTTTTTTTTCAGTCAGGCGGCCATGAAACTAATTTCATTGCAAGTCAAACATGACTCAAACTTTCTCGTGTTCTACCCAAACCTTAGGCTCGAATACATATTGTCAAAAGTTTTTCTTTTTTGCGCCATGTGTTAACTATTTCATCGATCAACAATTTTTAGGGGCTTGGTTAAGTTTGTAAATGTCGTTCACCTCTGTTCGTTCCAAATCCAAAGATGGAAGTCTCCGCACTTATAGATCATGAGTTCATCAGTCACTTCCGGCCACATTGTAGCTGAATGGAGTACCCTCATTTGAAGCTCTTGATTCCATCCAGAAGCATATGGTAGACCTCGTCAAACTGTTGGCCGAGAGTTGACATATTTGCTTGGGAAGTACAGAGCGCAATCTGTTTGAAAAGTAAAAATTAGAGGAAATTTTGTTTTTAATGGAATTTCTTTAAATCCCCCCCCCCCCATACCCGTCTTCGTTACGGAAACAAATGTAACTAAGACATAAGTGGAAGAAAATTGTTTAAACAATAGATAAAAACCTCATAAGACTTGTCACTAAAAACAGCTTTCCTACGCCCCTGATTAGATTAGCTATCGACATCGCTGATCCGAGCAGTATGCAGGATGCGTGTCATGTGAACTTCGTAATAGACCTCGCTCACCGTGGAGTCTCTGTGGCTTTAGTGGTAGTGCATCGGAGTGCGGAATCCGAAGGTCTGAGCTTCGATTCCTCATGGGGACTCAGAATTTTTTCTTTGTCCCACGCTCTTGACAAGATGAAAAACATCTTTCTTTATTTCTTTATCGAGCTCAAAACTTACCATCTCTCTTATTTCTATCTACAAACATTACGCTATCGACATTGCTGATCCTAGCAGTATGCAGGACGCGTGTCATATGAACTTCGTAATAGACCTCGCTCACCGTGGAGTCTCTGTGGCTCAGTGGTAGAGCATCGGAGCGCGGAATCCGAAGGTCTGACGCTAGATTCCTCATGGGGACTCAGAATTTTTTCTTTGTGCCACGCTCGTGACAAGACGAAAAACATCCTTCTTTAATTCCATACATGGTCATAAAGTTTTGATCGACGATACTTTTTTCGCAGATTTGACTGCATAATAGAGATTGTTTTGCTAAAAAATGCCAGTTCCAAGAGCTCATTGCTAGGCAAGCGATGAAACTCTGAGCCTGGTTGTTCCATGAGATTTTTGGCATATTTTTAATGTTTCCAAAAATTGATATGTTTATATCGGTTTCTATGCCTTTGCGTTAGCAATCTTCTCTGTGGTTTCTTATGTAATTTCAGAATGTTTAATTGGAAATTGTTATGAAGAAAGAAAGAAACATTTGCTCAATTGTGTTATGTGTACAAAGAAGAGCATCTCCATTTTGAACTTTAATAAATACCAGACTCTCATGTCTGAGTAGGAATTGTGAGTAGTGAATGAGCTCTTTCCACCACAATAACGGAGCAAGCCAATCCTGATCATTTCTATATTCACCTTGTATTTCCAGGACTACACAGGTGATACGATTTTAAGCGCTGCGAAGATCTTAGATGACATGGTTACGAATACATTAAATCGAAGCTTGATGAACCACGACGAAGGCCACAGACGAAAATGGCTTCTCCCAATTGATGGTCAGCCACCGTTATGTTCACCGAAAACGATATCCCAGTGCATCCTTAGCCTGGAAAAAACCTTTCTCGTTAAAAATTACGATTTCAAGTTTCGGTTGCGATATCGCGGCGATTTATTGACGAGACTTAGAGGGTGATTAGTGTCGTAACGACAAAACGTTATCACAGCACAAAAGAAATCAGTGAGTTCAAAGTCCGATCAGCCCCTCTATGAGACAGAGTGGACAGTTATATGTTAACTAAACCCAACGAAAATAAATCTTTCCCATTTTTTTTAACTACTCATGTGATGAGTTGCCATAAAAATATGGCTTTTTATCCATCCTAAACACTCTTTATAAGACTAGAAATTCGTATAGAATACATGAACTCCAGGTTTAAACATTTCTGGTCCATGAAGATCTCGTGCAAGTTTAAATACCCGTGATGCATCTAAGTCTGACGTAAATGCCGATGGATCGAAATACCGTCGCATCCTTCGAAGAAAGCCAATGATCCATCCAGGTTTAGACTTTAATAGTGGTTCAGTGGTAAGTGCATCGTAAAAACCAATGGGAAGTTCCTCGAGTGTCTTCAAAGGTAACCAAGGAATGGCAAAGGTAAATATATCTCGTGATTTCTGGCTTCTTCAAAGATAACTCTTCAATACGCCAATATCTATCCGTTGGATAGCGTTATCCTACCTTTACACAACTAGCCCCAGGTCGCTTTCGCATGAACAAAACAGTTATTGAGCGTTACGATTCCCTTATGGTTACGAGTTAGCTCCCCCAATGACAAGGCGCACTTATAACACGTAAACATCACTAAAATGGTTAAAAATGTCATCCTTCTTTGTCCAAATCGAGAACAACGACGGAAAAATGCAAGCTGTGGACGATGTTTGTTTTAGGCTTACGGATACGATTACGCCTGTCTTTGAGTTATGATAGAATTTCCTGTTCTTTTTATATGAATTTGACCAGACTCTTGTGTATAGACGGTATGCACCACGAACCAGCAGAAGAGCAGCGCGGGCAAGGCAGCTTGCTGTTTCTCTCTCACTACCTAACCCCTCCTCCCTCCTTAATCATTTTTCTCACCTCCATTAGTTCAGTATGCTATTGTAGTATAAGTTTTTTTTAAAGGGTAGGCTGGCACGCTGTCATTGCAAAATAATCATGAGTAACTTGAACCAAGTAATCATTCGTGGTTGAACGATTACAGCCCGGATACACGGCATGAAATTTGGAAAACAATTCACAAGTAATTTCAACATGATTCATTCGTTACACTAATTACTTAAGAAGCGGCGGCTTCTAATGCTCCAATCTACAGTTACACTGCAAAAAATTCTCTGAACGATGGTAAAGTAGTAATCGAACACACTTCAGTACTTTTGGAATTATGCTTAACTGATAATCTTGAGAGCCAGACATAACATAGCCAACTAGAGTTTCGTTCATAACTAAAGAGCCGAATGGGGAAAACGGTAGCGTCCTTGCACGCGTTTTCTTCCCGGAAACCCGTCAGGATCCCGCTTTTTGCTTGCTGTACCTTTCCTCTCTCTTCCCTTTTAACAACGGACAGACAGGCGACTAGTTGCTTTTGTGAAATGGAACAGTTGAGAAGTATCCATTACGTTTATTGAGAAGGTGGAACTCACGGTCAAAGTGTGAGTCGTTTTGTAATATCCCCTTCCCTTCTTTTTGTCTTGGACAGCAATTCTCTGAAGTGGAGACAATAAATGTTCCAGAAATTACTGTTCCACGTCTTGGCAGGATCCTTGTGCAAAAGTGCGGTAATGAAGGCAACCATCCTTACCTCGATGAAACGAAGAAGGTAACCCTTAAGTTCCTGCGAGCAGCAATCGACTTCATTCCTTTAGCCTTAGATATTGCAGGAGACTTGGAGAACGCTTCCTTTTTTTCGCTCATCCCGGAAATGACTTTGCCATTAAAGCTGGAAAAGAAAACTGGCAGTTTTACTTTTCTCAGCTTGCCGATGGAACCATACATGGTCGTTGCATGCGCAAGCCAACACTTCACTATATTTGGGACGAATTCAAGAAGGTTATCAGCCGATATGTTGTGACTCCTGTAGTTTTAGCCTTAACAGCCTCATGATTCCTCTTATCAAAGAAGAAGACATTATGTGATGGTCAATTATTTTTCAACTGAGTGCATCATTTATTTGCTCATATTTGCTCATATAGATTAGTTTGAGTGTAAGAGTGTTGTATATGAAGATGGAAATAGCGCTAGAATAATAATCCCTTATAATTACAACTCACGGCTAATCCATGGAGTCGTAATGCGAAGTTATGCTCTTGAGTGCGCCTTGTTCATAGCGAGATGGTCTGCCTCCAACAAGATGTATTTCAACCACACTACGTTTAGTTGGATTGTTTGCTTCTTCGTTATGGCTGATAATTCTGTCACACCAGGTTTTATGTAGTACATGGTAAGATTGCCGTTTTATAGAAACATGCTATTGCTTTCTTGAACGTGATGAAATTCATTCCTCAAATAAATTCTTCCATCTCATCTATATTTTTGTTGCTACATTTTGTGACATTTTGTCACACAAAAATGCTAGGCCATGATAAATCGCTCTCTATACTCTAAGAACCGACCAACATATTTTAACCAAACTTTTGGTGGACACCTAACTCGTGATTTAGAGCTCCGTAAAATGCATTTAGTCTCTATTGTAAAACTATAATCGACCATATCTCCGGAATTTTTTAGGGCTTACCGTAAATTGTCAAACGAGACGAAACGAATTGAAAATATGAACATCTCCCTAGTGTTCTTTGTTGGATCTTCAGTACGTTCGCCAAGAGATCAAATCCTCTTCTGTATTTAAAGGAAGGACTGCGCCATTTAGCCATAAAATGCAAATCTATAATTCAAATTAAAATTCCGTGAGGCTGCAGCAGTGTAATTTCCAAGGTGTCAAGCATCGATGTTCGTAGTCGATGAATAATTCGATTGCGTGACCCTTCCCTGAATAATATCGCGTGACTAAAGTTGGTTTGCAGCATGTTTCTGACCGAAAAATTTAAAAAAAAAGTTTTCGTTGAGGTTTCATTGATAGTAATGGTTGTTCTGTTATCATTTGTATGATTTATGGACTGAACTGACCAATTTATCCTTAAGGGGGCATTGGGATTTTCTACATTTTTTTTAAGATCGGTTTTGTGCTAAAGAAATTTGGTTTTTCGGATTGGGTGTTCATTGCGGTTTGTGAATTTTCCGTTCTTTAGCATTTGGTTTTCGGTTTTCTTCAAAAATACCTGTCTAATGGGCTACGGATCTGGTTTCCGATGAAGTTTTCGGATTGTCCTATTTGGATTCCGTTTTCTCTTTGATCCAAGCGGCCATTATGCGCCTCCACTGATCTTCAATAGCCGCGAAACCTCTGTAATCTCCATTTGTCAACACCATATCGGATCGATTAGGGTTTTGAGAACTGGGATGCGAACATTTATCGGTTTTGATTTTTTTTTGCGGTTTTACAGTTGTGGATGATTTTTTCGACGGCTTTTAGGTTTCTAATAGACCCTCTCATCCTTCTGTACAGTGGAGTTCCACGCGGATTCTAGCTTTGCAAATTAAAAATCTCTCTTCCTAAAATTACAGATCTTCCCTTTCGTTCTGTTCCGTGTCTAAAATTAGAGTAGGCCTCGTTTAGTTATGTCTTTTGAAATTGTATGTGGAATTCTTTTAATTTTTTTCTTTTTAATTTTCTTTTTAATTTTTCGGGAAATAAGTGCTCTTGTCTTTCTCACTTCACACTTGAATTTGGGACTGAAAGTGAGGGGAATTTAGGCTGAAAGCTGGGGTGTCTGTGCCAGACAGCTTGATCTTGCCTTTGTCTGCATTATCATGTATTAACTTTTTAATTTTCCATTCCAGCATAAATTTTTAATGTTCTGTAACACGTTTCTTTTCTTCTTGACTCCTAAAAACATAACAAATTTAATTTAATCCAAAGATGTCTCTGTAATTTTGTTTTTTGAGACATCTTGACGGATTTTAAATCTCGAAAATTATCAATTGAGGTACCCCACAGTTATCATCAAGGAGAGTCTGTTTGATCTTGGCTGTCTTCCTCCAGCTGTAAGTGAAATACTGAAGTTACTTTCATCAAATGATGACAACAAAAGTGTTTGCATGTTGCAATGATTTGATTTAGTGCCCTCCTTCCAATAAGCACTTCCTCTGGAATAAGTGCCCCTCTCCCCTCTGTTTTAAGTCAGAAAGTTTGAAAGGTGATGATGTGTTGCTTAAACTTCACGTGTTATTTCATGCTTGCACAATTGATAACTATTATTACATGTATTATTATTATTTTTAAGCTTGTCATTATTTTTATACTGGCCTTTGTCAAGCACAGGGTCAAATCTGGACTTCAAAACTGCAATGGATATCCTGGTTTACTGATGTAAGTACAGAATTGATTAATAGAGCAAAAAGGTCAAGGCTAATATTGAAGGTCAACACCATATAGTCTGATCATTGTGTACTTTTAATTAGTTGTACTTAAGTCTAAGTGACACCCAACTACATGTACTTTTTTCGAAAAAGTTGCTACTTGTAATACTACGCAAGAGGATGTGCCTTTAAAATTACATTTCTGATAAAATGACTAACTTAGCAGATGGGGTGTATAATAGTCCATTTTACAGTTGTGTGCTTGGTTGCCAAGCCTTTGAACAGGAGTGAGGCTAAGGTTGACCTTGTTGTGATTCAAACCTTGCTGCTTTTCAAATGCAAATTACTTTGTTATCATGTTAATTGGATACTGGTCTCTATCACAGCAAAGTCACCTTCAGCCTCACTCCAAATCAAAGGCTTGACAACTAAGTAAAATGTAAACAACAGTAAAATGGCCTATTAGCCACAGGGTAGACTGTAATGACCCAAGAACTCTCCCCACCCCTAATCTGGAAACTATGCCATTTCAGTCTGAATATAGACACAGTGCAATAATATGAGGCATTTGCTCACTGAATGTGTTTAAGGGGAGTGTATTTTGAGTGAGCTATTTGGGTGCAGCTGTTTTATTAATGTTTATGTGGTTCCCTTTCAGACCATTTGATCTTTTAGGTAGTTTTAGCAAAAGATTCACCATTTCTGTTATGTTTGGAGCCATTTCCAGCACATGCCTGAATATGTTTTTAAAACCAAAAAATTGAATTTTTCAGATGCCTGACCCAACTGGATGGGTGCAGGGTAAGTGGTCATACATGGTGACCTGATTTTGAATAATGAAGTGTTCATTATTGTTGTTGTTGTTTTTGGTTTTTCTCATTGCTAAAAATCAGTTAAATACTGGCGCTATAAGTTGACTCAGTTGCCATGGGGCAGTATTAGTTTATAAACAAATTTTAACATAATTAAATGGGATTTAACATAGTTTAAACGACTAGGAGCAAATATGGTTTATAGCATTTCAAACATTTGGTTCATGTCATAGCCAGCTGTTAGAATCTGTGCAGTGTTTGTTGCATTCAGCAGAGTTTGCAGCAGTACTGTGGTTGTTGGGGCCCTAGGGCCATCCTCGTCCAGCGGTATACCTTATCAGTGCATGCGTTGTTCTTTCATTGTACCTGTGTTGTGTTTGCTCTTCCATACCGTGGCATTGTTGTCCTTGCAGATAGCAGTTCTTGAAATTTCCTTTCCCCTCCCCCCAGCTCTAACTGCAGACTTTCTTGTGCAAGGTCCATTTCTATTTATTTGTTTTATTTATTATTTAAATATTTATTTATGTTTTCCCCCACTGAGCCATTTGGCTCTAGTGTGACAGGTGCTCAGAGGGGGCTTGGAGCAAGGGACTTGCAGCTGGATTGCGGGTTGGGTAGGCCAGTCGGGTGTTCTAGCACCTTGGGGTGTGACTGTAGTTGCAGCTCCTGGGCCCCTTGGGCATCCAGCCTCTATTTGTGATGTGGGTGTAAACTTGATATTAGGTCATTTATTTATTTATTTGGAATATTTATACAGGCTGGCTCAGTTCGGCTTTTAAAAGCAGGTTTACATTGCCTCTATAAATGATAACAAGGCCAAATGACCACACTGGGAACCGCATTCATACTCTTTGTTGAAGTCTGTGAGTTTTTTTATTCTTTAACTCCCAAGATCTGATTAGTAATTAATTCTCCCCTCAGTAGCTGCTGCACATTTGCATATTTATCAGTTATGAGAACTTTTTCTGTTTGATCAAGAAAACATCCTCTACCTGATTAGTTTGAGTATTCTCACCACCTGTTTGCTGAATAATGTATGGATATTATAGGGAGAAGTTACATGTTAATCAAATCAGGGAGTTAAAGGGTTAATGTCCCATGGATTTTAACCAGTACTGAGAAGATGTAGGAGAGTATGGGGCCTATGGTTTATCATCCTTAGCTGAGAAGACTAGAATGTCTAACCATTTGAAGATGTTGTAGCAAAGGCAGCACATTCTCCTTAGTTATTTTAAGATCCCGAGTGTTGTTGCAGTTTTGGACTTGAACCTTCAACTACCCGCACAGCAAGAACATCTTCGAGATATAGAAAGAAATGACAAGAGCACATCCATACCGGCTGCTAAGCGATTTAATCTCCTTAATCTTTTTCCCTATATCTTGGCTGTTCGAAGGCCGGGCTGCAAAACTCCAGAACAAAGATTTATCTTTCAGATCGGCACTATTTATCCCCACAGTATCAACGAACACTTTTCATTCAGCTAATTTGTTCTTGTTTTCTCGTCACCATATTCCCACCAATAGCGTGGCTCCATTTTCGGCAGATAAATACACACACAACTCACAATTCCTCCAACCGCTGTGATGAAGGGCTAACGCTCCAAACGTCAGCTTTTAAACTTTACAGTGGCCAATTTACATTATCAACTCAGTTAATAGTACAAAATTACACTGTTATACTCTCCCTTTGATGCAGCACCACAGTTTTTTAAGAAACTTACCCCCTTTACCTGCACAGCAGTCCAGCAATCAACATGAGCCAGCAGAAAAAAAAGATTCCTCTGTTTTAATTAATAAAATATGCGTGACTGATTGTTATCACTGAGGGTAATCACCGTTTAATACAGGTCAACGACAAAAGACAAAAAAACAACATTTAATTAATACCATAATTCATCATTTATTTTATATCGAGTTTATGTAAAAAATGTATCAAATAGCATTAACAAAATGACAGCGTAAAAACAGAACAATAGATTAGAAATCTAACAATTAGACCTCTTGGTAATAAACCAACAAATGATTTTTCTTGTGTAATTTTCTTGTGTAATATTTGTCAGATATAAACAATCCTATAGAAGGATGATAATGTGCAATTCGTTAAGGACATTTGAACTCTAAATACTAACATTGATTTTGGGAGCCAAATATGGACTAAATTTTACTTCAGAGACAATTCGTCTTTTTATTCGAGTGATTCTTCCCTAAGTGACCGTTCCATACAACCCGAACAGGCTGATGGGACTCAGTCAAGGATAACCACAAACGCTTAATAGAGACCACCGCTGAAAAGTGGTGAAAGTGACAATGCATAAGAGGAAAAATAATCGCGAATTTGACAACCGACCGCTTAATACAGGTTCGACTATGAATTCCAAAATAGCCAATCAGCCCACGCAAAGAGCTCCATTCGCCTGTGTTGTATATTATAAAAGACCGCTCTAAGGTGATAGATGGAGTAGAGTTATGAAGCACGAAGAGAAAATCTAAGAAGACGAAAGAAGTCAAAGTCCAGCAATTACTCAGGGAAATTCTTGTCTTTACCTTCTGAAATCGTAGCTCTAAGATTCATGAGAATCCGTCCTCTAACCACGTAGCCGTTTACACTCCCAACCCGGGGGAAAACGGAACCTCGACCAACCGTTCCCCCCTTCCCAGGGCTCTTTTTAAAATGATTGTAATATATGCTATCGTCGGTAGAGATATTCTGACGAAACATTTACGTTGTCGCAGTTTTTTAGATCTGGGGGAGGTCAAAATATCAGGGCTTACTGACTGTTTGGATCCGGTACAAGGTCTTTAAAGGGGGAAGGAAATTTATCCTTGCTCGCCCTCACTTCGGTGAATATCTCGCTTTAGCTTCATTAAGCATCTCATATTGAACATAACAGGAATGCGTAGCGACAACGCTCTCCCCATGCCCGTCTCTCTCAGGTTGATCCTTACTTCCAGCATTTTTCCACGGCTTGTTTTTCCCGGTTTTCCTTACTCCTCAAAAGCCAGTACTCTAAATTTAAGTTGCAAATGCCACCTTCTAAAACTGTTTTTATTTCACATATTGCATGTCACCCAGTCGAGCGCCTCCATGGGGTTAACCGTTTGCCGTAAACCGGTCGAAAAACTAGGTTTTAGGCGTTAAAATTGTCTTATAATAAGTCTTATTTAGTGTTATTCTGGGTTAGCGGCAGTAGAAAAATGGCTACAATTTAACCATTAGCCGTAAAAAGTTCTTTTTGGTCGGCCCTCAGTTTTAAGAAAGTTTTGGTATTTTTAACAGGCTGTTTTAGTTAAGTTTGCAATCGTGGAAAAAAAAATCATAAATATTTTCTACACGCGGGGAACCACACCGACCTAGGGTACCTCCCATGCTGAGGACGCTTTATATAAATAGAATAAAGCACCATGTCCCAAAGTGAAAGGTAACTTCTTTTTTCTTGCCTCTTCAACAACATCACGTCGCTTTACATGCTAAAAAAACGAGTCGCGTGATATCCTAAGGAACGGCTGCCAATGAAACCGGCAGATATAAAATCTGAAAATATCGAAGTTTATATCTCATTCTTAACTCTATCCAAGAAAATGGGCAAAAGTTGAGCGAATAAGACATAGGTGCACTCACTACTCCAAACGAAAAGATGTGACAAAACATCATATCTGTCACATAACGTGCTAAAGAAATGCGTTGCGTGACATCCTTAAAAACGGTTGCCAATGATCGATATAAGCAGTTATAGAGTCAGAAAATATCAAAGTTTATCTCTCATTCAGTAAACCTATTCAAAGAAATGGGCAAAAGTTATTAAGCGAATACCAATTCAAACGACAAGAAATGGCTTATGCAGGTTGATGCAGGAATTTTCTTCCCTTTGCTATTGATTTCCTCTTCCATTTTAACAAAATACCAAGCGACTTGTTTCATTGTTTGACATTTAAATGTTAGTTTATTGTACTTAGATAGTAGGTAAAAACTGTTATCGAAGAATCTAAATAAAATCATTTGGCTCCAACTTTCCAGCTCGTTCTGAGCTCCATCAATTGTTTGTAAGCCATAACTAAAATTATAAAGTAAAACTTCTCGTTTTGCCTTTGGACGATTAGTTTAAACAATATATTTAAAATGTATCGTTCTGCTTGTAAAAAATAACATAATTTATCGAAGGTAATTTAGTGTTAACAACTGGGTTGAAAGCGTAAATTAGCCACCGTAAAGAGTAATACTCTTTACTCTTTACTCTTTACGGTGGCTAATTTACGTTTTCAACCCAGTTGTTAACACTAAATTACCTTCTATACTCTCCCACCGACGCAGCACCACAGTTTCTTTAGAAACTTACCCCTTCAACATAATTTATCGCCTTCAAAATTAAAGGAGAAATCTCAGAAAATTAACTAATACCAGACTAAATCCTTGCCATTACGGCCAAAATCTGTCATTTTGAGTCGTTTTAAGATCAAACGAATTGTGATCGGCAGAAACTAACTTTAAGTACCAATGACTGAGTATAAATCCTCGAAAAGTTCATCACAATTTCCATCTGACATAGACTAAGATAATCGAGCAATCGGACAACTGATTATTCTCCAATTCTTATGGAAATTCTCTACACACGCACATGGCTGTAATAGCTTTATATCACTCATGAGACTAAACAGATTAAGAAAAACTCTGTAAAAAAAACTCTAGAAAAGACGTTTCAACTTCGAAGTAAATGTAACGCCCAAATCCTCTCAGTAGAAAATACTTAGATTAAAAATAACTTCTCACATAGCTAGTCATGATAATTTTAAGATATCATATGGAAAAAATAACAAAAAAACAAAACAAACAGTAGTTTGAGAAGGATATCAAAGATTAAGCTCCTAAAAGCAGTTCAGACAAGCAAAAAGGCAACTTTTGAATCAATGGAAATCTGTTCTCTTGTTAAGCTTGACTTTGGCCGTCTTTTGGTTCTTCCTGCTTTGAAAAGAAGACTCTTGACAAAGGTTTCGTCTGTAGCTTACTGGTTTCTGGTCCAAATATCAGCATTTGTACATATCCGAAAACTCCCTGGGATTCCAATGCTCTCTGCCTTAACTGAAAAATGAAAGAATCTAAGTTTAGGGAGGATAGTTGAGTTGCCATGAAATATTTCTTAGCACATGAAACGATACACTGCACAACAGGATTGCTTTAAAAGAACTTTGCTATTTTACTCCTATCATGTTTCCAAAATAGAATGTTGTCATCGTAAATGTGTCCACTTGATTGTACTGCATCTCAGTTTGCGGAGAGAAAAATAAATTGGTAACCCAACGGAAAGGAAAATAACACACAAGTATGACTGCTCACATATGAGCAAAGATTTTGATTTAATGCAACTTTGTATTGAATAGAATGTATTAACAGAATTATTACTTACTTCTCTAAATCTCCTTGAAATTCAGGCTGACGTCGTCACCAATGAGTACAAATGGTGCCCAGTAAATCACCTCCTTGAACTTTTCAATTTCTCTCATACGCTTCATGGCCTGATTGAGAGCTTCTCTTGCCTTCTTGCCTTTGGCAAGTGCATAGTAGAAGAAACTCATGAACTCCAGGGTTCCCTCGTCGCCAATCGCCCACAAGGTTACCACAACAGATCTGGCACCGGCACCCAAAAGTGCACGGGCCATGCCGACCACACCCTCGGCCATCACCTCCCCACGAGCAGTGTGACAGCAGCTAAGTACAACCAGACGTGCTCGCAACCCAGCTTCTATGACATCTTTCATCGTCAGTAGATAGTCTTTCTCTTGCGGCTGAGGGTTATCTCTTGTGGTGTTTGGTGCCAGGATAACTTCTCCAGTTTCCATCTTACCGTGCGCTGCTATGTGAACTAAGGCCACTGATGATATTCGTTTTAACACTTCATCTTTTGTTGCCATTTCTCCAGTGAGAGGGGAGACATTGAGGATACGTCCAATCATCTCCACTTCTTTCCTTGCTCCTGGAAGTTGCACCAAAAGTCCTCCCTCATAGATGATATGTTTGAAACATGGGTCGCCGACAAGCAATGCACCAGTCTTCATGTGAAAGTCAGCTGGACAATCATGAATTAGTTGCAATGTCGTCAGAGAGGGAAGCACACGAATTTTGAAAGAATCACTTAGATATGATGAGTTGGAGTCCAGCAACGCTGCATAAGGTACAAGGCAAAATGGCCCCTCAGGAACGAATGTGATCTCGTCGTTGCCTTCGATCAGGTCAGCAATAGGAGTAACGATGATGTCATGCAGCTTCTTTAAAGCACTGGATTGGGAGTGCCTCACATCAACTCGGATCACGTCATTGGCCACCACTTCACCATCTGTCGACGAGTCAAGCGGAGGATTTTCGATGGTAACAGTACCTCTTGTACCGATCTCCTTAAGAGCAGTTTTGGTCAGTAGCTGGATGAAAAATTTCAATTCATCCTCATACTTGTATTTGTTCACGTGCACTTCTCTCATCTGGATATTATCTTCACTGAGGCAAACCCAGAAGTAAACACATGGTCCATTAATAGCTATGAAAACTGTGCTCAATGGAACCCACCTCAGAGAAGTGCGGAATGCGCTGGGCGTCAAAGAATCGCCAGGCTGATATTTTGTGACCATGAGATCTCTCAGAGCTTGAGCACGTCCTTTCTCTGTGGCAAGAAGAGCCTTCACAACTTGACCTCGATTGAGATTTATACGCCACAAACCTTTGTAGGCTACTTGGTGCTGATTACGATAACAAATCTTCCACTGATCGTTGAGTTGAAGACTGGTCCTGATATCATCATACAATTCTACACTCGAGTAATAAAAGTCAAAGGCCATCATAAGATTTCCTTGACAATCAAAACTGGTTCCAAGGGAACAGAGTGAGCACGCCTCTCCAGTCTTACTTCCCACTTCTTTGGATATTTCTAGGTGACGTTGAAAACACTCAATAGCTTTTTTCAACTCTCTTTGACCTTGATGAATTCTGCCGAGAAGGCAATAACTCATTCCCTCTCCGGCCTTGTCTCCCACTTCTTTAGCAATTTCTAGATCACGTTGATGGTACTGGATGGCTGTTTTAAACTGTCCCAGACTGTTATAAGCGTTGCCGAGATTGCCATAACTTCTTCCCTCTCCGGCCTTGTCTCCTACTTCTTTAGCAATTTCTAGATGACGTTGATGGTACTCAATTGCTGTTTTGGACTTTCGTAGACTTTCATAAGCGTTGCCGAGATTTCCATAGCTCATTCCCTCTCCGGCCTTGTCTCCTACTTCTTTAGAAATTTCTAGATGACGCTGATGGTACTGGATGGCTGTTTTGAACTGTCCTAGACTGTCATAAGCGTTGCCGAGACCGCTATAACTTCTTCCCTCTCCGGCCTTGTCTCCCACTTCTTTAGCAATTTCTAGATGACGTTGATGGTACTGAATGGCTGTTTTGAACTGTCCTAGACTGTCATAAGCGTTGCCGAGATTGCCATAACTGATTCCCTCTCCGGCCTTGTCTCCCACTTCTTTAGCAATTTCTAGATGACGTTGATGGTACTGGATGGCTGTTTTGAACTGTCCTAGACTGTCATAAGCGTTGCCGAGATTGCCATAACTCATTCCCTCTCCGGCCTTGTCTCCCACTTCTTTAGCAATTTCTAGATGACGTTGATGGTACTGGATGGCTGTTGTGAACTGTCCTAGACTGTCATAAGCGTTGCCGAGATTGCCATAACTCATTCCCTCTCCGGCCTTGTCTCCCACTTCTTTAGCAATTTCTAGATCACGTTGATGGTACTGGATGGCTGTTTTGAACTGTCCTAGACCTCGATAAGCGTTGCCGAGATTGCCATAACTGATTCCCTCTCCGGCCTTGTCTCCCACTTCTTTAGCAATTTCTAGATCACGTTGATGGTACTGGATGGCTGTTTTGAACTGTCCTAGACTGTCATAAGCGTTGCCGAGACCGCTATAACTTCTTCCCTCTCCGGCCTTGTCTACCACTTCTTTAGCAATTTCTAGATGACGTTGATGGTACTGGATGGCTGTTTTGAACTGTCCTAGACCTTGATAAGCGTTGCCGAGATTGCCATAACTCATTCCCTCTCCGGTCTTGTCTCCCACTTCTTTAGCAATTTCTAGATCACGTTGATGGTACTGGATTGCTGTTTTGAACTGTCCTAGACTGTCATAAGCGTTGCCGAGACCGCTATAACTTCTTCCCTCTCCGGCCTTGTCTCCCACTTCTTTAGCAATTTCTAGATCACGTTGATGGTACTGGATGGCTGTTTTGAACTGTCCTAGACCTCGATAAGCGTTGCCGAGATTGCAATAACTGATCCCCTCTCCGGCCTTGTCTCCCACTTCTTTAGCAATTTCTAGATGACGTTGATGGTACTGGATTGCTGTTTTGAACTGTCCTAGACCTTGATAAGCGTTGCCGAGATTGCCATAACTCATTCCCTCTCCGGCCTTGTCTCCCACTTCTTTAGCAATTTCTAGATGACGTTGATGGTACTGGATGGCTGTTTTGAACTGTCCTAGACTGTCATAAGCGTTGCCGAGATTGCCATAACTGATTCCCTCTCCGGCCTTGTCTCCCACTTCTTTAGCAATTTCTAGATGACGTTGATGGTACTGGATGGCTGTTTTGAACTGTCCTAGACTGTCATAAGCGTTGCCGAGACCGCTATAACTTCTTCCCTCTCCGGCCTTGTCTACCACTTCTTTAGCAATTTCTAGATCACGTTGATGGTACTGGATGGCTGTTTTGAACTGTCCTAGACCTTGATAAGCGTTGCCGAGATTGCCATAACTCATTCCCTCTCCGGCCTTGTCTCCCACTTCTTTAGCAATTTCTAGATGACGTTGATGGTACTGGATGGCTGTTTTGAACTGTCCTAGACTGTCATAAGCGTTGCCGAGAATACAATAGTTTTTTCTCTCTTCGGTCTTATCTCCCACTTCTTTAGCAATTTCTAGTTGACGCTGATGGTACTTGATAGCTGTTTTAAACTTTCCTTGTCCTTGATAAGGATTGCTGAGATTGGAAAAACTGTTTGCTATGGCTGTTAGTTCGGCATTACTTTTCCTTAGTAATTGAAGCAGACGTTTGTTGTCATTTTTAATCTTAAAACGTGTCAAGGGTCGATAAATAATGAGCAGATTTGCGAAAATATTAGATAGAACCTTTAAACTGGAATGATAATTCGAACGTGGGCTTTTGTACAAATTTGATTTCAAGTTATTGGAGAGTTTTTAAGTAGCTCTGAAGCGCATTTATCGGTTTAGGTTCGGTCGTCATGGTGATGCTCGTCTGAAGACAAAAATGAGCCTCTTCTTTCAAGTAAGGTTTCGTGGAATAGTCGAAAGAACTCTTTAAGAATATTTTAGCTTCTTTAAACTGCTCGGTACACTATAAGAGAACATTGCTTGCATTATATGTTGAAGAATCTCTCCGGAACGTATTGATTTCCCTTGAAATATTACTCGCATTGAAACATTCGTTAAAGGATACGGCCAATCCGATATGCAACCAGTTCCTTGCTTCTTTATACAAGCAAAGTTCGACACAAGCTCTGGCTCCTGAAAAGGAGAGAATAATTGGCGGTACGAAGTAACTCATAACTGTTAAAGTATAAATGTATCGATAAAATGGCCTTAATTTCCCATTTAGCTCGGAACAAAAATTGTGATAATAAGGGCAATTTGAACTTGTAAAAGAACTGAAAGTAAACAATAAGGAGCTAATGGAAAGCGGCTACCAATTAAGCTTCAATTGATGATGATAACGATAAATTTATCTCGCGCATTCTTCATTTTAATGTGCTATTATGCGCTTTTCAGCACTTCTCGGGGAACTTTTCGGGCAGACTGCATTGAGCAGTTTACAACTTTTGAAAGGGAATTTTTCAGGTGCCTCCTTGAGTTACAGAGAAGATGCAAGAAACGGGGCTTACGGTTTTCTGTTCTTATCCGGGACTAGAATATCAAATCATTTGCAGATGTCACAGCTTAGGCGGCAGCACATTGTCCTCAGATATTTTAAAACTCAGGGAGATGGTCCAGTCTAGGGCTTGAACCCTCGACCTCCGGCGCTCAACAACGTGAACTAAACAGGCGGTGGTATTTCAGAGCTTATTGACATTTTCTCATGCTTTTTACCCACATCACAGACATTGACACACCAGATACAATTCACACTTGGGGTGCAGTTACCTGCCACAAACCACACAATCATCTTTTGACGAAATCCGAGAATAGAATGTTGATGGCTGATGTCTGAAAAACCCACCTTTCTTGATAGCTTTGATTAAAGAGGGTTCCAATTCAACTGCAACTGTTGCATCATCGAGACATTCCACGTAGTTTGCTGTGAGATTCAAGAAATAAGGCTTAAAAAAGTGGTCACCATATGGAATTGCAACAAAGAAGCCTTAAAAAATTACAATTGCTTAAAATGTAACGAGGATCATTCCTTTGCTTAATTTTCATCCGCTACAGGGCGATTTATGTTTTTACGCTACTTTTCTGCATTTGCTCAATTTTTTCTTTTCTTGATGCAGATTGTGTATTCCGTTATCTTGTAACGCTGCACGACAGATTTATATGTTTACATATGAAATCGGTACCCAAACGGAAATGAGCTGTTGCCCTGTTGCTGTAAAGCTTGGCATTCAGCCGTTTATCTTTGCAGTTCACTTGAAGTCCTTCCGTGTAGGAGTTTATCGCGTTATTAGCTTCTCCTTGTCTGTATTCTTTGTTACCTTTCTCCAGACATACTTTCACTATTTCTGAAAACACAACGTTTTCATGTTAATGATTTAGTAATAAGTGATACGACCCTTGACGGATGATGCCAACTTTAAATATCCAAACGAACTTTTAGGTTAAAGCAGCTCAGAGCTATGAGAAAAAACAACCAGAAAAGTTTAATATTTGTACATTTTGTTTGCGTGCAAGCTGCTGGGAGTCTGGGCTGTGGCTTGGCTATTACCACAAGTTTATCAATTTACATTATAAAGTAATTCAAATAGTAGGCGCGCTCTGATTGGCCATAAAACCATTTCACATGAGCGTATGTAAACACGGTTTTCGTTCCTCTTTCATTAGTTATTTTATAAAAGAAATGTAAGTATAGCTTCGCGTTGTGGTTTCCTACGCTTATCTCGTGTTCTCCCAACCTCCCGCGTGTTTACATCAGGCTATGTAAACACGGAAAACATTTTACATTTCTTCATTTAGGTCGAGAGGCTTTCCAAACTCCTTTTACACCTGGCATACGTTTCCAAAATATCACAAGTTTCACCGGGAGATCCTATCTTAACTCAGCTTTGTTTACAAAAGCCCTTCAGGAGAGTTTATCTGTGCATTTTGTTTTCTTTAAAATATTCAAGTTATTTGGAGTTTTAGCTGTAGCTTGGCCATAACCACATCAGGTCTGATCGGTTTACATTTAGGTCGAGAGACTTTCCAATGACCCTTTTACACCTGGGTTACGTTTTCCAAAATTTTATGTTAGAATATAAAATCCCATAAGTTATTGCATAAAGCAAAGCAAAGCCAGACCGAAAAAAGGTTAAAACTTGTGAATGCTCTGATTACGAAAAAAAAGAACATCGTGCTGAGAGTCTGAGAGTGACAAGAGTTCGTGGTTTTACCATCGTTCAGAAAAGTGCGCTGGAAAAAAATTTTTTTTTCTTTTTCTCTTTATCACTTGGTTTTTCTCATACATGTAATTGTCTATTGAGAACATAGTCGAAGAAGCTAACTGGAGAAATCCTATTGGGAAAGTATTACTTTCCTGCGAAGTGCCATTTTGCCTGATGTGAAAATAAGCGGTTCCACGTTTTGTTGACTGGTGGTTTACAGCGTGGGCCTGGTTTTGACATAACTGTCTAAAGAGGCGTGAAATCAGAATTCTCAAATCGCGTAAAAATTTCTGCCAAACATGTACTGAACAATAAGGGACAAAAATGTGCTAGCGTAAATACTTTCCTTTTGGCGGCCTCAAAAAGTTATCCGTTTGCAAATTTTTCAAAACTCGACTTTGACGGGTCTACGGGTACTAACAGCTCTCTCTTGCCGAATATGACTTCTTTATTAAAAATGACCAAATTTACAATGTTTTCAAGTGCAAAAGGATAATACTTTTACTACGCAAATATCCTCCATTTTAGGTGCAAATTGTACATACATCGTTAATCTCCAAAACATTGTGTGTTGATTTACTAGTAAGCACTTCTAAAACTCAGAAAAACCGAGTTTTACAAAGCCTAGTAGGCCAATTTTGGCCCATTCTTCTTTAATTTAGGGCTCTTCAAAGCTAAGTCGCCTTCAAATTTGTCGCTTTATTGCTTATGAATGGCACAACACAAGGCAAACAATGAAGAGTTCTTGAAGACACGTGCGTCGTGTACTTTACCCGGCCATCCAACACAGATATCAAGAAATAGATAATTACAATCCACTAGCCCCTGAAGGATTAATGAGTGGAATCCCTTCCTGTTAACATAATCATCTGGACTTTGCCGAGGTCCAATGACTGGGACATGGCAACCATCGACTGCTGCAACCACCTGGGGAAAACCCGCGCGACTTTTAAAACCTTCAATTTTTTCTTGGACTTCATGTTGATTTTGGGGAACGTTTATATAATTGGGAAGAAGAACGTTCACTATCACCTCGCATACCTGTCGCACAATACCACAAACAGTGGATTTTCCGACACCAAGATATAGATTTCCGATCGTTCGAAAGTGAGCCGTGTCCGCAAGCCAATATAATGTTATGGCAACTCGATGACGCACTGTAATGGCTTTCCTGTAATTTGTGTCCCTTTTAGAGATATGTGGCGAAAGTTCTCGGCAAAGGCGATTAAATGCTTCTTTAGACATGCGAAAATTCTCATTCCAGTCCTTTTCTTTCTAATCTTGGCAAGTCTCTTCCCAAAATATCTGCGACCGGGGTTTTAGCCAAATACGGCGAACAGGAAGATGTTGGAGAAGAAATCGAAGCAAAAACCGAGAAAACAATGATGAAACGAGACGTCTCCGACGGACATAGCGATTAAATCGTCTCTCTACGTTTCTCTGTCGGTTTTGTGTAATTCTGAGGTTTTCCCTCAGCCGTGACTGCGCCAACAACAGCAGGATATTGTGATTTAAACTGACCGCCATTTTTATTGCGTCTTTAATTTTGTTGGCAACAATTAATATCAAAACGAGGCTGCGTAATACCTAACCCAGTCTGCAGTGTGAACGGTTCTTGAGCAACACATGTTTTATAAAACCATGTTTAAAAAAACTACGTTTAATGAAACTTCATTAAATTGGTGTGAACAGGGCATGAGTCGCCTTCAAATTTGTCGCTTTATTGCTTATGAATAATTAATGATGTCTACGCATTTTTCTCGATCTGATTGAGCAACAACTTGTTTTTTCTTTCTTTGAAAGAATCTCTTCTCACCTCTTAAATGGTTATCGTCTTCATCCAGCTCAGCTTCACTTGACGTAACTTGACTTTCCCCTGTCGATGAAATTACAGAGAAGATATTTTAGTGATCGCAACTATGTGCAATTAGAACTAGCGTTCTAATACTGGTGTATTCAGTGGATTTCTAAAACCTTCAAGTCGAAGTGATCCAAAAAATTATACACCAGAATTAAGGTGTAGATAATCAACAAACAGTAAAAAATTACCATAAAGAAGTCTTTCCTTGTTGCCTTTTCTTACCTGTAGCTGGAAACTCATTTTTCACCTCCAGTTCTTCTCCCGGTGTTGAGAGGTTGCTTTCTGCCATTGCTAGAAATAAAATTGAATCGATTGCACTGCGTTACATCGTTAAAAATAAAAAAAAAGAGGAGATTCAAATGAAAGTAACTTAAAGAAAACGTTGTATACTTAATCATAGAGGATGGATGAGAACCTCAAAGTTTCTCCGTCACGCTATTGTAGTTGCGTGACAGCTCCAGTCAAGTTCAGCGGGTTGTATCATGTATGTTTTTTTCATTCGTTTGTTTGTTTGCTTGATTGTTTTTTAGTCTTTTCTAATGAAACGTCGTTCAAGGCTGTCACTTATCAAAATGCGTGCGTGGCAATAAACAACCTAATTGTACCCGGTAGGCATGGATAAACACAGATAAAATGTTATGCAATAAAAGACTCTTTCTCTCATTCCTTCATTTTACCGCGTGTGGGGCTGGGAGAATTCGCAAAACTTATTCAAGCCCGAAACACCTTCGAAGGTCTGCGTAACCGTCACGAATTCTACCAGCACTCCGCGAGCCTATTGCGTAACGAAACACGTTTATCAACCCGTGGTAGCGAGTGTACCAAGACGGATAAAACGTCTAGGACAAATTTAATGTACCAGACGAGTTTAATTCGTTTTAGAAGTCGCGCTATCGTCGAATTCAATTGCTTGTGGGACATTGAATTAAATTCGTCTGAGATTATTTTGAGGGACTGGAGAAGATGGCACTGGAAAGTGTCCTTTTCATCAAAACTCTTGTTATAAAGAAACTGTATATACATCAAATTGAAAGCCAAGCGCAACACGCAGACTCCTGCATAGCTTAATCTTGTAGGCTATCGAATAAATTTATTGCCAGGCCAAATGAGCATTTGGCGGAGGAAGTAGACTGAAAGCGAAATGAAACAAAAAAAACATTTCGATATCGCCAAGCAAAAGAGAACTTTAAATTTATTTGTGAACGAGTTGCTGATCAAAAGAGATTCTTCTGCAATATAGCAGTGATTGGGAAATTTTCGTGAAGCTGCTGCGGTGCTCTTGCCCTACAGAACAGGATTCTGAGCTCACAGTTTTATCTTCCAGCGCACGATGTAAACACTCAAACATTGTGCCGATTTAGTCCGTCATTGCGCGAAAACGTATATCTACTAAAACCGAACTCTGACAGATAACCAGTTAGAAGTGATACTACAAACCACCTTGTAGATACGTAGTGGACATGTATCATCCTTTTTGTTCGAAAGATATTGATTGAAAATTTGAATCCGATGCGATTTTTATACAGGAGCATCGAATACAGAGATCCGCTGCACCGAAAGTCAGCTCGCCGGAAAACCACTTCAATTTCGGAAATTGTAATACAACAATTTCTCATTACAAGAACTATTCCCTTTAAAAAGAATTGAATTCAGCTTTAGTTGAAAAAAAAAAAACAATTTAAAAAAAAACAGCCTACACGGAAAGTAGAACTGTCTTGTTGATAAATCCGGTTATCATTGAAGAAATGTAAAATGGTTTCCGTGTTTACATAGCCTGATGTAAACACGCGGGAGGTTGGGAGAACACGAGATAAACGTAGGAAACCACGACGCGAAGCGGAGTGGTTTCCAGCTTATGTTTCCTTTCCAGCTATGTAAACACAGAAACCATTTTACATTTCTTTAATAAAATAACTAATGAAAGAAGAACGAAAACCGTGTTTACATACGCTCATGTAAAATGGTTTTATGGCCAATCAGAGCGCGCGTACTATTTGAATTATTTTATAATACGACATTGATACTTTATATATGAAGATATAAATGGTACGCCTACAGCGTGCGGTGGAGATGTCACGTTTTGGAAACTGAAAAAATTCTGGTATCTCACCGACAACCATGTGATAATACCATTATTATTACTATGTATCGCGAGTGTTACGACGTTAAAAGAGACGTTGGCATTTTGTATATTTTTTTTCAACCTCGAGCTTTGTTTCAACTTTGTTTGTTTACGAGAGATAATAGCTGGTTATGACATTGACGAGAGCTATAATTATGTACAGCACGTTATCTAGCTTTGTCACATGCTCACCACGCGCTTCTGCCGCATAATTATCATGTACAGTTAAACCTTTAACTCCCGTGATCTAATTGTTAATTCTCCCTTCCAGCTGCTACATGTTCTCTTTCAAAGTAGGTACGGAAACTTGGTGTTAGTTCAAAGATAACGAATTCTACCTGATAAAACTTTGAGTATTCTTATTACCTGTTTGCTGGATAATGCATTGATATTACAGGGATAACTTACAAGTTATATCACTTCAAGGAGTTTAAGGATTTAGGAAATTGCTTCGCGTGCACACTATTTAACTACGAGGCAAATGAGAGAAGCCGATGGAATTTATAATTGTACGCAAGTGAAATATTTTTACGTCTGACAACAATAACCCGAGAAAATTCAACTGAAATTAAACTTAATTGTTGTCAGCCGCAAGAAAATTAAGATTACGATCTTTCATTATAAATAACATGAGCTCTACAGTTTTAATCAGTTGCAGAATGAAAATTGGTTTGTAACTGTCAAACTGTCATCCTCTGAATCTCTCTCTTCTCCAAACGATGTCATTTGTTAATTCTACATGCCTGAAAATATTAAGAATAATACTTTGCTTTACAACAATTTCGAGAGAAAAATGAAGGTTGCATATTCACGAGTTTAAAAGATCTAACCTCGTCTAATTCCCAGTTTCGTGATCAAAATTGCTGTTCTTCTTAGTTATTGTGTTTGTTTTATTCTTTTATGATTATTATTTGTTTACATGTTTCTGTATGACTATTAATTGATTCAGTTTGTAATTTAATGCAGCTCTTTCTCTTTTAGTGCGAAATACTCGCAATCCGCAAAATCCCTTTTCTCTTCAGAGCAGGAAATGTTACATTCTGCCATAACTGAATCGATAAGGATGAATTCACACCGTGAGTTATTGTACCGATGCAATTTCTCTTCAAGTTATCAACTCGGTATATCCCTCGTTCAATGCACTCTCTCGTGAGATATCGAGAATGATAATCCCATATCTACGAGCAGCCATGTATTATTTTGTTTATTATATAAACACCATAGGCATTTACAGACAAATTGAAAGGCGACTTTATTAAGGAATGAGAATTTGCCATTCATTCACCAACCAAGTAAAGTGGCGCGAAAAGCGGGTGACGTCCAGCAGCTGATTGCCGATACCAATCAGCGTATTTTATCTGATAAACATTTGTTTTTGGTCATCTTCCCTTTAGCGTTACAGTTCTCTCAAATTTTCATTTTCCACTTTCACTGTGACAACGTTTCTAAAAATAATAACGGTGAACTTTTTTTTACTGTAAACAACTCTTGCCACTTCACTAAATATTTTTGCAGTCAAAGTGTCCAGTGAAATCCAATGGTGCTCTGGATTTCATTCCGATACAATCAGTTTTTGAATAATAAAATCTGTTCCTTCCTAATATGAAAACGATGCTGATTCACAAAATCAAGATGGGTTTGTTCGTAAGTAGTCGAGTCCCGAACAAGTTAAAATGGGCATCCATTCCTCAGTTGTTTTCATTCACTGGCTTTCTCTCACATGTAAAGAACATTTTAGTGTTACATCAAGATACTTCGCTATAAGCGATAACTTTCCCTGCTCCCAACGAACACTAATTTTTTTTGCTGGTTGTTGCGTTGATATCTACGTATACTTTGCAATCACAAGTTGCACATATTTATCACCGGAGGGAGACACAAAGCTAAAGAAATCATATGAATAATATGTATTCTTTATGTGTATTTTTCCAATTTTCATGTCTTTCGATTATCATATGCTACATATTTCTTCATTAGCTTTCCTCACCTGAAGAGTACTTGCAATAAATTTAACTCCAATAAAGTTCTTTTCCAAGAAAAATACTTGACTTCACGTTGTATCTAGAGAAAAGCATATTTAATTCGTTTCGCGTGCTATAAAAAATTAAATCGAATACCATAAGTACTCTTCTTAAAGAAATATCCGAGGAAGATATTCAAAATTTTTTAAATCTATGTTCTCCATGCATGCAGAAACCCTCAGTGTATCTTGCGGGAATTTTATCAATTAATTGTTACTGAACCAGTTGTCTTTAAGTTGGAGGAGAAATCTGAGGCCCTAGCTCTCTGTCTCTTTGAGCTCCAGAATTGTCAGCTGAGTTTGGATGCAGTAAGCGAGACCATAAATAATTGTATAATAGTTCCTACAGACATGTGACGCACCTGATACTGGAATCAGAAATGCCGCAGCTTTGTAAATCCCTCATGGGAAGATAAATGAGCCACCTCAAGGTCTGGTATGTTTATTTACATGTCAGCATTGATATTTAATCTGTCGTTTAACCTGATCTGACGGATAAGGTTTTTTTTTTCAGTCGTTGGTTAAAAATGATTTTTTCCTCTGTCACGAAAGAGTTTGAAATTTCCTTTCTATCATTATTTATTTTAAGACATGAAACTTTCGACATTGATGATCTAGGCAGTATGCAAGATGATCCTTTATGTATCCATTGTATGTCATGGCTCATCAACGAGAAATCCATAGCTATATGTGAGAACTTCAAATCGTAAAATCCGATGGTCTAAGATTCGATCTTGCGTTCGTGACGAGTAAATAAGATCGATATTTCTTTCATTCTATTGTCTCATGTCTCAAATTATTTCTATCTGTATCTTTAGTCAATACCCATTTATCTCATTCACTGCATTAGGTCGCTATTAACTTATTCTGTCCTCACCTTAACTCCTGTGAAAATGTGATTTGCCCCACAAGTCTGTAACAAAACGGTGCACTTGGTAACACCAGCAGTATTGAAGAAGCTGAATATGAGCTCAACGAACTCGAAACTGAAAATCGTGTATCATTGTTTATTTCGTGATCCATGATTCTATTTTGTAGCTATGCTGTTTCACTATTTATACGCCTAGTTTGGACAGGGCCTCATGTTACATTTTTTAACTTTTCATTTTCATTAATCCGGAGTATAGTACAATGACAAACATGCTATTTTTTAATTTTGCTTAATTTTTTTTTTTTGCTGATGTGATGGTCGTTAACCCATCGCCTACTTAGGTTGATCGAAGGGCACTGGATTGCCATACGAGAGGACTTGAAGGACTGGGGAGAATGAGAAACACACGTACTGAAAGCAAAGTGAAGGAAATTTTCTTATTAAAGATGCAGGCGATTTGTCGGCCTTGCAACTTCACAATTTTTTTAGGAAAAGTTGACCAAGAGAGCTGTAATTCGACGGGTGAGTGAAAAGAAATTAAACGAGGCTAAATTTAGCAAAGAGTTACTGTATAGCAAATATGACTAAAAATACAAGGAAAAATGAAATCTGATTTTCTTCGACTGAACAAAACGTGGTAGAAAATAATAAAAAATACAAAGGTATTTTAACTTCCCATTTCTCCTGGCTACTACTATTGTAGGATGGAAAGTGGAGGAGGTGTAGAATTAGAGCAAAAAAGAAGGAATAAGTTTCGTGCGCTTCGAGAAAGGTGGTGCGATGGATTAAAGCTTTCATTTAGCTTATTTTTTGTTAAATTAAACATTCCCATCCATAACGATCTAAACTGGCACCGAGATAACATCCCAACACTTTAATGTGAGCTGTATTGAAATATATTCCTGAAATGACGTTGATGTTCAAAACTGAATAATAATAACAATAATAATAATAATAATAATAATAATAATAATAATAATAACAACAATGCAAAAGAAGCAAAAAAACAGATTGATGTAAAAAGCACTTTGATGTTACATCGCCGGACTTTCATATTTTATTTGATCTGTTGTCAAAGCTTCAAAAGCACAAAAGGCAATTCATTACTTATTCAGTACCAAAGCCAATTGCATAAAAAGTATAAGCCTCTAATCATGTGATATAGTCTCATACCGTCCTGAACTTACCACAAAACCTTCCTTAGCTTAGCAATTTGCACAACATTTTAAAGATCTCACTACCGTGCTAAATAACCCTGGCAGTTCTTATCATCATTGGCAAAGAAAAGTCGGGTAAATTTTAATGATTTCAAGTACCAACTGAAAGGCGAGCTTTTCCAGATACCAGTAATGCATATTTTGATAATCATTAATAATTGAATTTCATATTAACTTATAAACCAGGCGTAGGCAGCAATGTATAGATGAAGTGCTATACTCAGCTTTAAAAGTCTTTTCGGTAGTCAATTTATGTGACCAACTCAGTTGATAATAATAAATTAACTACAATGGAAAATCAGTTTAGTAAGACAGGAGAATGAATGAAGCATCTTTAATAATATCAAAGTCATTCCAAATCTTACAGAAATTGGACAACCTGTCAGAAGGCCATCCATGGTTTTATTGTTCAGTGACTGAGAAATGTGTTCTTTCAAGGTCTTTTTCCTCCGTTTGTAACAGGCATTAATTTCAATGTACGTAAAACCAAGGTCTTCACAAACCAGCGTCGCTGATGTGGTTTTACGAACTCCTGGGGAACTGGACAGAAGAGCAACCTTAAAGGACGACCCATCTTGGTCTTTGTTGAAAAAGGAAGCTGTACAAAATAAAAATGCTTACAATTAACATACTAACTACATGTATAAGTGGCTGTCGAGTGAAAGAAATTCATCAAAGTTCATAAGTTACAGCTCTTTAAAAAAATGTATCTCTGAATGTGGGAATTAAGAAACAATCTGGATTCAGTGTGAAAGGTATTCAGCCTACAGCTAGACAACATTTGCATCACAACTCAGTTTAAGGTCTTCTGTAAAATATCTGCAGATTAAGGTTAGGTTCATCCACTGAAGCCTTTTACTCCAAACAGCTCACTAGTACTTCGTACTGTCTGCCATCAAATTCTTATGATATGGATAATTTAGTATTGTATCAACTAATAATCCCCTAATTAATTTTTTTCTTTTTTTTTTAATTCTCTTAACTTGCCTGCTCGATATTGTATTGATATTGTAAGGAGAAATCCTGTCTTGGTCACTTATGGGAGTTAAAGGGTCAAAGATGAAGTCAGCATGAGAGCCAGAGGACTAATCTTGCCAAAGCTTAAATTAATTTCAGTAGCATCAGGTGACTAGGAGAATTGCTACTCCCCCCCCCCCTCCCCCACTAGTATGGTTCCCCTATCTGGTTACAACCCAAACTTGTTCATCTGCTTTCTCCGACAGTTTGCCTGAACCGTTTGCATACTTGCCCGAAGAGAAGTTACATTTACATGTATTGGAGGGAAAAGCATCTTGACAATCAAATACACGTGTACTCACATTTAGAGGCTGGTTTCTTTCTATTCTTTTCCCACTCCCTCAGCCAGTTCATCAGCTCTCTCAGTTTGCTCTTATCACCCTGCTGACAAATAATCTGCTCACTGCGTGAGGTTGATCTTTGTCTACTCATAACAGACTTGGTTCTCCTGCGCACACACACAAAAAAAATTACCTTTACTGTCAAAATCTTACGTAGATTAAAAGAATAAAGCAACAAAAAACAAAAACACTGTACTTTCTTGTAACTCAATTTAAGTAACACAAACAAGTCTACAGGTGGAAGTACAGTAAAATGATCCAACAGATGAACCTAAAGGTGGAATTTAGAGTAGTGGTAAAACTGACATGTGGGTGACTGGACAGAGGAGAACAAAGAGAATAAGTGACAGATAGAAAGACAGTAATTGGAAGAATGAACATACACAAAAGAGCAGACAGACAAACAGACAATCTAAGTGACACCATAAATTAAGTAGATGGTAGAAGGGAAATGAGGATGAACAAATTATGTTTACTTATCAGTTTCACACTAGCTTATGGCTCCTATGACATTTTTCTGGTACATGTATATCACATACATATGCATGTATTTTTATGTTATCTGTAATTTTAATACAAAGTCATGTACAGTACCTGGACGCACACAAGAGAAATTATATTCACTAAGTGTAATCATTGCACAATGCATGTAGGATGCTTACTGGTGAGGAAATAATTAATTTTAAGGCATACCTCTGAAGTGTGAATTAAATTTTCAGTGAAGTCATGCTCTTGTGCTAATTGTTGGAAAGGTTTGAAACACCCAGCTTTCAGTGCAGGTGATGATGATGGTGTTTGTGTTGTTGGAGAAGACACAGATTTTTCACTCAGTTGTGACATATCACCCTCAAACTGATCTTTTCCCTGGCCGAGGGACTCCATTGGTTCAGCTTTCTCCTTCTTCTTTGTCTTCTTCTCCACAATTGGTGGTTCATAGCTGGTCTCGTTGCCTGGTTTTGTTCTGACAAGCTCAAACAGACTGTCTCCATCTATTTGTGATGTTCCACATTGCTTAGCCTAACAGATAAGCACCAAACTTAAAAAAAAAGAAACAAAAAGACAACTACAAAAACAACAACAACAAAGAAACCATAGGTCTCTTGCCAAGTAATGTTTAGCTATTCAAGGAAGGAAATACAACCTTGAACCAGTTAAAAAGGTCTCTTAACAAGGAAAAATTTAATGAACTCCACAGCAAGAAATATAAGTTTATGCTCATGGAAAAAAAAAACTCTTTTTAGAAGCCAACAACAAAAAGAAAATGTTAATATAAATTTCTATCATAGTAAATTTTTCAGTTCATGTTGGTTTCCTCTACAGACTTGCAAATCAATGAATTGTGTTAATTTTGCAAATTTGTGGCAAGTTTCCCAAGTGTTTTAACTGTAAGCCGCACCCAGATTTGTTTTAAAAATTTAGGGAAAAAGGTGCAGCTGCTATGTTTATGTTCACAGTTTTTTTTTTCCTCTTTTGAGCTGTACATCACAATGTACCTTGGAAAGTTTACTCTCCCCAGGATCCCGTCCCATGACAATAAAACTCTTTTTCTTGCTCACTGAGTGGGTAACTTTTCCACCATATCCTTGAATCAAATCTGCTGTGTCCTCTCTCTTGATACTTTCCAAGATTCCCGTAATAACAAATGTCAGTCCATCCAAACAGTTTTCCACTTCCTAAAAATTAAATTATCAGGTGCATGCATAATTCAAGATGAGCAGAGAAAAAAATTAATTCTTCCCTTGAAGGCCTCTTAATACTGTTCAAACTGAAAAGTTATAAATGGCGAAAAAGTAAAAAACTCTGTAGATACACCATAAATATTTAAGATCAATGTCAGCATCTGCACACCTACCCCTCCCCCAACCCAACAACTGTCAACTGCTAACAAGTAAGGGTTAAAGTTGTATTAGGGGAGGGGTAGGTGTGCAGTTTCTCAGATACAGACATTGAACCAACATTTGAACATCAACTGATAGTAAAAGGATAAAATACATTTTTTTGTTTAACCCTTTACTCTCTGAGTGACCAAGACAGAACTTCTCCTTACAATATAAATACAATATCATGCAGACAAGTGATGAGAATAAAGAAAAATATCAAACAGGGGATTATTAGTTGATCCAAGACCAAATTATCCAAATAACATTACAAGAATTGTACAACAGACAGTAAAGAGAATTACTATTGAGATCTTGGGAGTAAAAGGGTTAATCAAAGCATGCATTTTACAATTTTTTCCTGTAAACTGTATCTGCAGATTTTTCCAAACCAGCTTTAATTCTAATAATCTTCATTTTCCTTTGTCTTGCATTTCTCATTAAAATTTGAAAGGATGGAAACCAAACCACAAAGAGCTTTTGAGAGATAATAATAATTTAACTACTGGAAGAAATTAACATGTAACTTCTCCCTAGAATATCCATAGATTATCCATCAAACAGGTAACTAGAACACTAAAACTTATCAAGTACATGTAGTTGTTATAATGATCTAACAACAAATTCTCATTATTAGTTTACAGAAAAATGTGTAGCAGCTAGAGGGGAGAATTAACAATCAGATCTTGGTCTTTGAAACCTACCTGAGGGATTTCCTTTGAACCAAGCACCCTAGGACCATCTCTTGCCATAAAACTACGGAAACCAGATTTTTTCTTATCCAATGAGGGTGGAACTTCAACCACTTCCTCTGATTTTGACACCTTTGGTGTTCCTTGGGTTGGAATTTCCTTACTAACATCTTTTCATCCTTTTTTGGAGTAACAGTTTTCTTTGGACTTGGTTTTCAGTCTCTAATTGGACTTTCTGGAACCGTGGCAGCTTTGACAGCCAGTTTGCTAGCAGGAGTTGTCTTTGGTACCTCCTGAAAAGTCCATGGATAAAATTTGAAGTGAACACATTTTATATGTATATCAAGCATTCTTACTAACAGCTGAGAGTTGTCCAATTGAGGCAAGAGTTGTCCCAAAAGAAATGTTGATGGTGAAAGACACTGCTGCTTTGAAAAATGGCGACAAAGTGGTAACATCTTCCCAGATTGTCAAAGTTAAAATCACCAAGAATGTACCTAAAAGTTTTGCCACTATTGTTACTGTTTTTGTATAAATTCTAGGTACAGTAATGGTAGTATTTTGAGTAGTATTAGTATTGTAAGTTATTTTTTGTTCCAAGTAATGCAACTCAGTGTATCTGAGTAAAAACCATCTACTGTCATAGTAGGACAGGTTTATATATACAACATGTGCCACCAGTTAACAAATTTGAGTGAGCTTTTGGATCTTATACAAAGCCAAATTTAGTCATAAAATTTTACTGTTTCATCTACAAGTACCTTATTCAAGTGCCTAAAGACAAGTTGCCTAAACAACATACCATACACATACAATTATATCAGATCCAATCCATTCTAGTATCAGGGTAGCAGGTTCAATTAAGGATTAATAGCAATGATTAATTTTGTAACAATATTTAGTATACATGGTAATCAAAAGGCTTACAAACCTTTTTCTTCTCAGGGGAAGGCTTTTTAACCTCAGACTTTGATTCTGAGAAGTCTTCCTTCCTTTTCTTTGATGGTTGCTCTGTTGTGTGATGGTTGACATTCCCATTTTCTCTTCCTTCTTTTTCTCTCCCATTTTTATACTCTTCTTTTCTATTCACTTTGGAGTCTTCATTTTCTTAAGACTTGTCAGATCTCTGTGGGAAATGAAAAAAGGTAAAAAATTCTTGATTGTTCTACAAGGAACTAAGGGATGATCATTAAATGAGTTGAGCTCTAGTCATCAAGCTTAAAATTTGCACTTTCAAGAGTGATAAATTTTCTAATTTCTCATAATACCAATTCACAGTCAGGCAGCAATGTAATATCAGAAGAAAGAAAGTCCTCACACAAGAGGATATTTATTGCTTGAACAGCATGTTCTCAGAGATATTTTCATAACTGCACTTGTGTGACAGACAGTAAAGGGTTGATTTAAATATCTTAGGGGGAAAGGACTTATCTCTATACATTTCCTAGGGTACTGACAAAGGAGAATTTGATTAACAAACAAGAGCTTAGTTGGTGATCATTTCCTTTATTCATGTGACCTTAACCTTGACACCTGTGTGTAACACGTGCTTATCCAAAAGTTAAAATTTTGGAGAAACCGGAAAAGCAAACAATCCACAGTAAATTTCCATAAATCATCTTTCACCAAAAAGAAGCTCCAGTGAAAGAAGACCATTCAAATAACCTACTTTCAACGAAAAAAGCGATAGATGCATATTAATGTTTGATTCAGGGGGAATATTGTAAAGAGAAATTAGATGCTAGTCAAAGGGTTAAATGTATTAGCATAAGAGCAGTGTGCTATGACAGGTCTAACATTCTCAATGCTTGATGGAAGAAAGGAAAAAACAAACAAACAGACAAAAAAAATTTAGCTAGATAATTTTAGAAGAAGCAAGATGATTCTCCAGAGCAATATCTTATGTTCTAAATGAATACCATTGTTTGGTACTGAAATGTCAAATATAATGAAAGAGAATGATGGATGATACCTCTCTTTAACTTGCTGGACCTCTTGAGAAGCTACTTTGTCTGTCTGTTTTGCAGACTCTTTTAATTTGATGGGCACAACTTCTTCCTCATCTGTAGAAACCACATCAGAATATAAGTCAAGTGCTACAATATTCAAATTCTATTTGAGGCAGAGTGGTCTAATGGTTAGTGTGCTGAACCCTGAATGAAGCAGATGGCTTTGTTTTTGTCAGCAAGCTAATACATAAGCAATGTTAAAGGTCATGTGATGTTAAAAAAAACTGACATCATCTTACTGTAAATGTACCTCAAGCTCACCTCACATTAAATATTTCCCTATCCAGCCCTCCCACTCCATCAATAGGGACCTTAAGATCCAAGGATGGCGGATGTCTACGATGGTGGGCAGAAGTTTGAATGCATGTCTATCTACTTCCAGTAGTAAATTCCCACCGTAGCTGTGTTGTCTGTGACGTCAAAACAACTAGTCTGCCGTTTCGTACAAAACGTGAGTTGATTACAGTGTTTTTATAAAATATCTTTTATAATTTTGAATATTTTGCGCATTATGGAGTCAATAACATTTTTAATTCATTTGACTACTCTTCTGGGACCTGATTTTAGCAAAAAAACATGTTTTTTTCCTTCTCCACTAAACAGGTCATGGCTGCAGCCGACATGAGTGCCAAGAATATTGCTTAGTAAGTTCTCTTATTCTTTTTACTTCATGTTTTAACAATGAATGTGGTGAAACTCAACATGAATTACCCTTAGAAAAATCTCTCGATTACTTATGTTTGTGATAGTGTCTTGCATATTTGGTGAACAAAAAAGGGTTCTGCTTGCAGTAAAAAAAAAAGGCAAACAACATACAACACAAACAAAAAAAGAATAAGCGCTAACAGTTTATTATAATTATCTTTAGAACCAACATGGAGTGGACTGAACAACATGGCAATATTCTTTGTCAGGAGATTCTTGTTCTTGAACCATTCAAGGCAAAGAAAGGAAGCATTGCAAGGGGCCAAATTTGGGATAAATTAGTGAACAATCTGAACAGCCTTCAACATCCCCAGCTCACAGTGATGAAGCGATCTGTTAGAGAATGATATATGCTTTTGAGTGACAAATTTAGAGCAAAGATGTAAGATGAAGAAAAGACATGTGGAATAGATACAGATTTGAGTGACGTTGAAAAAGCACTTGATAGTAGAAAAAGAAGCTGTGGTTGAAGAAACAACACAAAATGACAAAAAAAAAGTCGATAGCGCCAAAGCAGCAGAAATAAGATACAGAGCTCTAGAGAACCTTGGCGGGACACAGAAAAGACAAAGGAAAGATGAGGTAGAGAATGAAACAGCAACAAGAGCAAAATGTCGAAGAAGTGGTAGTGACTCGGTCATGACAGCTGTGGTAGACATCAGCTGTTCTTGGATCTTAAGGTCCCTAATAAGCAGAGTCTGCTAAAAACCCTTGTGTCGAACTCTGAGTCACATAAAAATATTTGACCATCTTATTCATCATGAAAAATATCCAAAATGTTTTCACATTCACATAAAAATTCAAGACAATCACATTTTGAAGATAAATAAAACCCAAAGAAAAAAAATTAAACCAAATTCATATTTTCACTCTTTCTAACCTGTTAATAAAAACTGTTAATCCTATAAAAATTACAAATATACATAATTATACAAAAAAGATGAAATCACAATTCCCATGAAGATAAAGTCTCCACATCACCTTTCATGTAGAAAGTATCAGGTAACTTCAATAAGTAGACATAATTTCCTTACCTGAGTCCAAGCTGATTGCTCTTCTACTTTTCTTAACTTTTGAACTCTCCTCCTTCTTTACTGATGTGGCTTTTCTGAAACAGAGATGAGTGAAAGAGAACCAGGTTCTGAATACACAACACTGACATCAGTATCCATATTCTCCATACTGTTCTCTAAGCATTTTCTAAGGTGCTGAAAAGGAGATTTTGTTTACTAATCAAGAGCTTCTATAATTCGTGATCATTTCCTTGACTCTTGACTCAGGGTGATATTAGGGTCAGAGGTCAATTACAACTGTATAAAATGGAACAAAATTGAAAAAACAAATCACATACCTGATTTTTAGAGGAAGAGGATCTTCATCAGAATCTAACAAAGATATAAGATTAATTTAGAAATAGGGTCAGGACATCATTGTGATGTTGTACATATCATTATGTGAATCATTTTACATCATGTTTTCGTAATAATGCAAATTGCATTTGGAAGTGACAAGGACACTGTGCAGCACAGTACACCATTAAAACAAAAACAGAGGTGTAATAGTTTGTGTAGAGTCTCAACATCTGTTCCTTTTGAAACTGTTAGTGGTCACCCTAAACATTACCTGAGTCAATAATGTTTTTTCTTTTCTTCTTCTTCTTCTTCTGATTTTCTTTTGGTTTTTGTTTCCAGGCAATGTCATCATCTTCACTGCTTAATAAACTCTGCCCAGCAAATTAACTATTACATATTTTTATTCACACAAATGTGAGTTGAATTAGCTTCTTTGGAGCTAAAATAACTTCTGGATAAGATCAAGGGGGGAGGGAGGGGGTGTTGTTCCTGGTCAGCACAACTTTCTTACAAGACATTTTCTTCCAGCTCAGAAAATGACAAGAGAGGACACCAGGTGTAGAAACCAATCCCCCCCTTAGCCCCAGTCCGCACAACTAGCCATATAAGTTTGACTTTAGCGCAGATCATGCAAATAAAAAAGGTGTGAGCTCAAGTTAAAAGGTAATTGCAAGTGCATTGTTATCCCAGCTATGTATTCCAAAATCGTCAGCTAAATTCCTCTTTTGTCACGTGACCCATGTTTCCTATATTATTAGTATTGCCTATGTTATATATATTTCTTGTTATTTATATTTCCTTTGTTATTTCCAATCTTGTAATTAGTCATTCCATTCTTGATGTATTCTGTTCGTAAAACTTTACTTAGAAACCACTGGCAATGGCATATAGATGGAAGAGTTCAGTCCAGTCATCAGGAAATTAAACTCATCTAAAATTTATTGCTGGCATGTAGGTTACACCAGGCTTGTGGAAAAAATAGTCTGGGTAAGGTGAAGTCTCAAGGTTTCTTTATCAATCACCTTTCAAGTTAATGAATAATTTCATTTTCCCTTCGGTCTGAGTGAATGAAAGATTAACTAGTACTTGTCAAAATTGTGAAATAAGCATCAGAGTTGTATTTTGCTACTGCTCTGCAGAATTAGTAAGCTGCAGTTTGAACAAATTTGTGGGAAATGCTAAAGTCCTGGATATTTCAAACTTCAGTGAAATTTAGGTGGCAGTGTATCGCATCATGCTGTTTAACCCTTAAACTCACACATGGGATTAACAGAATTAGCAAACTGATCTTGGAAGTTAAAGAATGAAGACAAAATTGCTTCAAATTATGGCCTTGTTTAAGATTAAAAAAAAAAAAGGCAAAACACTGTAATTTATCAGCCTCACTCAGCTACCCTGGCATACTCAGACAAACTACTGAAAATTATACCTGCAAAGTTAGTTCATACACATACCATGTCTGACATTCCAGTCCAGAAAGATACCTTGGGTTAGATATATGTAGTTGAATGAAACTCTTGGTCAAAACATGTTGTAAAATTACCTACCACGTATGGCGATAAATACTAATTTTGGCGAAATTCTGCCGCTGAGAACCGGCTAAAACGACTAATAAACCATTTTACTATTATAATAGTAATGTGTTCACATCACTCTCCGATGTTCACGACGAGCGACTTAATACAGGAATGGCTCCGACTTGTGATTGGATGATAAAAATATTAAAAGTTAATAAGTTATATCTTAACTCCTTGCTCGCGAGTACTCTTAACCGCGTGTCTCGAAGCGGAACAATGAAAAGCCAATGTGAAATCACCGATGAGTCAAACAAGTAAATGGCTACTTACATAACGAAGAGAAGGTAGAGTCTATCTTGTTCAGCGAGGTCGTTCAGCGATATTCCGGCGATGAAAAAGTCATCCGCCGAGAAGCTCCGCTGACAAAACTCATTTAGTCAGTTCAGGCGGACAACCAGAGACTGGAGCCATTCGTGTATTCAACCGCAGACAGGAATGGCTCCAACTCATGCGTATATTAATTTTTGTTTTCGTTCTGGCTAAATGATTTATACACTGAGATGAAAACTGAAAGAACAATTTATTAGGTTCTTCTTATGTTGAAGTCTACAGTGCTTGCAAATCAAGCCCTCTTTTATTACTGCAGGGCCATGTAGTTTCTAAGTTTTAAAATAATGCAGCAACAGCATGTCACGTTTGGAAAATCACGCAATGTTGCGTGACTCTGCGACCGATGTTTTTAATTCACAGTGTGCTCTGCTGGAGAAATATGGCTTGGCCGTAATCGAGAGAGTTTTCTATCGAGGAAAACTGATTTTCCAGGTTATTGTTCACATGAAGGACAAATCCATCATCGGGCTCTTCATCTGTTTTTGTACAACACCTAAAGGAAGAAAGTGGCGGATTAATTTTGCTTGGTAATTTCTAACAACTCCACTAGACCTAAAAAAAGAAAAAACAAACCAAAAAAACGTCAAATCAGTGGCAGTAGCTCTCGCACTGAATCATGTCAAAGTACCTCCACTGTTTGCAGTGATGGTACAACCAATCTTCGAACAATTTTCGGCTATAACAAGAAAGAGTAAACTGATTTTATAAAACTTGTTCTAAAATTAATGAAGGCTGTTCATCACATGACGCTGTATTGGAACGAGTATATCTCGTTTGCTATTGTATCACACTACTGTTTTAGACAAGCTATTTATACCACTTAAATTTAAGAAAGAATGAGTATAACATAAACCACACGTGTAAAGTACACGAGCCATCCTAACCAAATTTGCCAACTGCTTTCCAGGCTCATCTTGTAAAAAACCGCTTCAATTTTTCAAAGTGGTAAATTTTTTGCTGAAGCCATGGCTTCCGAAAATATTTCTCACCTCACCTAAAAAATTTTCGAAAGAAATTTTCAAATTTTTCACAACTTTGCCTATTCCTGCTCGTAGGTCCAGCCAAGCCCTTATGGTCATTGACCCCCGCAATAGCCGCTAACAATGGCTTATAAATATAGGCGTTTAGTGTCAACTTGTAAACTCCCTAAAGAAGATTATGACAGTTAGACGAAACGCGTCAGAGAATAAAGAAGTTTTACACTACTGTTCGCACAGCGCTGCTCACTAGTTCAGTTTTAATTTTTTTTTAAACTTTTTTAAACAAATATTTCAAAAATTATTTTGAAATTATTGTAAAATTTTACACACCTGGCAATCCTCTAAAACCGCCTCGATGGGATCTTGGTTCAGATTGCACTGTACAGGTCTTATGTAAGCTCAATTTAATCAAACTTTCACAAGTGTAATTTCTAAGTGCCACTGTTGTAGAGACTGAAAAAAATAGTGCAGCTGCATAGTTACACTTTTCAATAAATCACTCAAGTCACTCTACCAAACTCTCCATAAGGTGTTTATGTTTAGTTTTATTTTCCTGCAAACCGAATACTTAGAGCCACTTGTTGGTAACTTCGAAACATTTTTGTGAGTGACAATCTGATATCAGCTTGGCTACCACATGTAATGTGTTTGTCAAGCAGGATTCTGGGTATGTTCCAAAGGTTGCTTGTACTAACTGTAGCCTAAAGATTCAAGCAACTTCTGTCAGACAGCACTTGGAAATCTGCTGCAAAGATGATGAGCTGTAAGTACAATATTATTGTGTGATTAACATTGATGAAAATAAAATTTCCCTCAACATTAACACTACTTGTGTAAACATTGTAGTGATATGAATGAAGGAAGTGACTGTAAAGGCAAGTGGCAGACATTTTCAAGCATGTTCTTGTGACACCCAGGTGGATTTCAGATAACTTCACACAGGTTTACTATAAGAATAACGGTAAGTACTAGAACCGTGCACTATTACATTATGCATGCACTTGGGACGTTTTAATAACTCTTGGAGCTGTATTAGGTCTTGGCTAACTCTTCCGCTTCCACAGATATCTGTAGTATATGCTCTGCCTTTTACCATTTGTTTAATCTTAGCCTTTACAGTCACTTTCTTCATCCATATCACACACATAGTAGTCAAGCTGATATCAGATTGTCGCTCATTCATATCACTACAATGTTTGCACAAGTAGTGTTAATGTTAAGGGAAATTTCATTTTCTCATTTGTCTTGCCCGAAACTCGTTTCTCAGTGTCAGGCCGAACAGCACGTTACCTTGACAAAACACCATAATGAAACGCACGCTATGAAAATGACAAATCACAACAGCAAAACTGCTTGTCCCAATGTCGAAATTGAAGAATACTAGAATGCAATGGCAAAATAGCAAAGTATAATAGCCGAACGCCAAGGTAGAGTGACAAATCGACACATTGCAAAAGCATAATAGTCAAATGTGATAACATAAAGTCATAACACAAGAACAAAATAGCATATTAAGACGTCACACTGGAATAGCACAATTGCATATCTCAATGTCATAACTGAAATTGTGGACATCATAGTTAAACATTTATTTTTGACAGTAATTACACCCCATACATAATGCCGGCATATCGACTAAACTTCTCAAAAATTTCCTAGATATTACAATTCAACAAGAGATAAGTTCTGTAGCATGAGTAATGTCCTAACAGTGAGCCTTCATTTCTTGCTTGCAATTTAAAAAATTGATCCAGTAAAATGTTGTGTTCTGAACTTCAGTAAGCCTTTTATTCCCACAAAGGTTTATCTGTTCGTGTTAGGAATAGGAGAGGGAGTTTTGGGGGCTCTTAAAAGCTATTAAATTGAACATAACGAAAAATTCTTAGCAAAATTTTCAGCAAAATGCCATGTTTCAGCAGTGACGCTCAAAAGCAGAATGCTTAAATTTTTACAGCATAATTTATTCGACCCTAGCCCCTACCGAACGAAATCGACTTTCGTCCAGCTGTTTGTCAAGTTTCTTAAATATTTTTTGCATGCTTTATCTGAGAGGAAGTTCCACACTTGCTGGAGCCATTCCTCTATTGCCAATTGCGTTTCCCATGATGCTTCGTTTTGGCTTAATGAAAACAGTGTCATGAAATTGTACGACGAAGGACGCGTTTATATTCCCCTTTACTTGTTTCTAACGCGTGTCGCACAAAAACCACTCACTGCTCCACCGCACAAACACAAGGCTTTGTTCCGACTGGATTGTTTACATCATGTAGCCAATGAAGCATTTTGTTTTGATGAGCTATTATCCTCCTCATCAGTTAACACTGACATTTGTGTGATCAATGATTTATTGCATTTTACGCCCTCAAGCTAAAGGGTAAAACCTCCAGCTCTACACCAAAGTGAAAATGAAAATTGGATACCATTCTCACACACTTTTGTCAACTGGTGTTGGGTAGAGCCGGGAGAACGTTTGCTCTTTGAAATCATGGAAAATAACAAGTCAAATATGACATTGGTAAGCAAATCTTTTCGTCACAAATAGTATGTCAGAGCATGATATTTTGGTGCTATTTTTATCATTTCAAGATAGCGGATTACATGCCACCGACGGTTATTCTGGTTCTTGTCGGCTTTAGACAGAGGTCACAGGAACATATATTGACGTCTTGAAATGTACTCATTCTCTAACAATAGTGAAAATTTACATGAAGCTTCATTAGGACTAGGTATTGACCATTCCTCGGGCTTCTATATATATATATATATAGCCATAACAAACAATTTCTTCAAAACTTAAATGTATTTACAGTCAGTTCCGAATGAATCCTAGCTCTAATGTTCATAGCAAAACCTTGGAAATGTTGAAAATCGTGGCGTGACATATTTTCCACAGTATTTGGGACGTGTTTGAGTGACCCAAGCGAATCCGCCATAAAAAGGCTGAGATGTCAGGCACCCCTTCTCTGTAATCAACTCGCCTGGAGTGATATATCACGTAATCCTCGACAAATCAGAGCGCGAGAAATAATGGCGATAGGAATGAGTGCAGTTAAATTCGTTTTGTAATCAAGAGTATGATCACAGACAGAATTGGACGACACACAGTCCTGTTACCAATTAATCATAACCATTACAATTTTCGAAAAAAAATACATCTAAAATAAATATCTCTGATAGAGACAGTGCTTTAAGTTAAAGATCTCTCCATTTTAGACATTTCCCAGTTTTTCCTTGGATAAGAAGTTGTTGTTATGGGTATTGTGATCAATTCTGTGATTGGTGGACTGAGTGGACTTAGTTTCAACTGTTGACTACTTCAACTGTGCGATTACAGGTGTCCAATTACAGCCAGCTGTCCGATTACACCGTTGGATTATAACTGTACAGAATGATTAGTGGAAAATAAAGCTGCTAATGCACCAATCACATTTGAGGAAATTGTATTGATTGTCATGATCGCTATAATCACCTGAGTAATTTTTAGAAGCTAAAAAAATTTGAATTTTATTTTGGTCTGAACGAAATGACTTATCCCGTGAGCATTTGAAGAACCGACGTAGATGACTCCTGTGTGCTCCTGAAAAATAAATGCTCGAGCTTAAAGAAAAAATAAAAGTCGATTGTCCTAGAAGTTTAGGCAGCAGCTAGTGCAATTGTTGAACCGAGAGATAACAATGGGCCGCATACACGAGAAACAGTGGAAGTGATTCCAATCTAAATAGACCGCAACCTGGGCCTACGAACGCATTTATCAGCGATGTTGTTAATACTGTCTTCGGAGAAATAATATTCCCAGTCGCCTTTTCCAGCCTTGACGGTAAATTCCATCCCTGATTGTGCGAAGATGAACAGAGCACTTCTCAGGTCGGCTCCATCTTGGTAAGAAATTGATGGCTGCTTTTAAAAATTTTATTTTTGTTCGGTCATGTTCACTGAGACGTCTTCTATCTTCCACTTTTTTAACCTCAGCTCCCAGAATAGCAGATGTGATTTTGTTAACAACTATTTTGGTATTTCTTGGATAATCCTGAAATCAGGAAGTAAGACGCAGTTTTTTTGTAATTTCTTTATTTTTTGGCATTCTACAAAACATTACTCTACTTACAATACAGTACAGGACTCGGTTACAATACGTCACTTACAATAATTCATTGAGAACACACTACTAACAAAGTATAATTTACAATCAACTTGATTACAGTAGATGACTTACTTTAGATTACTTCCACTACCTACACAATACTCTACATTCACATTATTTTACGACATATTACACTACTTTCAATGTGTTACGGTAAATTACTTACAGTATCATACTAGTAGTATATAGCAAAATAGTATGCGTTACAATAAAGTTTGACTTCCTATGCTACTCTGCATTGTTTGAACGACACCCATCCCACAAACCAATATGTGGCAAAAGCTTATCCCATTTCTGAAACTGTTTAGCTAATTTATTCCGCTTTGCTGCCATCTTCATTCCTACCTGATATATTTTCCCGATCTTGGCCTTATAAACTCGTACGGAGGGATTCTTAGAATTCAATTTACACTTGCATATATAAAATTTAGCTGTCAGTATTAGATGATTTAGAATAATAAAGTCCTCTTCCGCAGTGAAAACTCCAAAAAATATATCCATTATCGTAAATGTTTGAAAGTTAACTAGACATTCACCAAGCCAAGAAGAGAAAGCCTCCCAGAAAGCCTTTGTAACATTGCAATAGAAAAATATATGTTCGAAAGATTCAACCTCTTGTTCACAAAAAGTACATAAAGGCGAATCCGACAATCCCTACCTAAACAATCTTTCGTTTATAAGTACTATATTATTTAATACTTTATATTGGAATTCTCTAATTTCAGTTTCAATTGTGACGGTAAAAGGCAAGGAGTATTTTTTATTCCAGTCAAACTAAAACTGTGGAAATTTTTCCTTAAATTTTTTTTGCGCAGTTGGAGGGATTTGCTTTTTGCTTTTAAACGCGTTATGAAGCGATATGGGTGTGACTTTTGCTAACATTACCTCAGAATCTCCCAACTTCAAATAAATTATGTCATCTGTATGAGAAAGGAGATGTTGAGCGCTTTGTCTAATAATACGCGTCCACGACGCTCATTTACTTAAAATGTTGTCAGTATCGGAGATAAATTTGTATGTAACACCTTAACACCCTTTAAGAAGATTCCAGTGTCAGAAATGAGATCACCGATCGTAACAATTCCTTTAGAAAGCAAGTGTTTTTCGAAAAGTGAGAGCTTTTGGACAGTAATATTTTTATCGTTCCATATAACCTGGTGAACTACATCTTCATACGAAACTATGGAAGGTTGCCTTAACATGGACCAAGCGTCCAGGCACTCCTTATAAAAGGCCGGAAGGTAGATAGGTAACTGTCTGGTATCAAAATGACACTTAAGAATAAATTCTACCCCTACCTGAGAAAGGAAGTAATTCAATGTTATTTTCCAAGAGCTGTTATTATCTTTATTTGTAAATCTTTTTAATACCATCACCCTCTGTGCGAGGATCATCGACTAGATATCCAACACATGCAAAATCGTTTCCACATATTTATTGTATCTTTGATAGACTTTAAAACTGCTTCAAAGTTCGCTTTCATCCTCGATGAGACGATATAGTCAAAAACGATCCCCAGAGTTTTAACTGAAGTTCGTACTTTATGAGCATAATTTCTTTGATCAAGACGATGGCTACCAATTGCAAAAATTTCAGTCTCATCTTTATTGACTTGGAGGTTGGAGAATCTAGAAAACGACTTCAGAGTCGCCACTAAACGGTGATATGACGTAGTATTTCTAAGAAAACGAGTCATGTCATCGGCAAAAAGGGTTAATTTGATTTCTTCCTCCTTAGCTGATCCATCACACGTTTATGTTTATTGCTACATTTTGTGACATTTTGTTAAACAGAAATGCTAGGCTATGATAAATTTTCGCTCTTTGTAATCTAAGAACCTACCAACACATTTTAACCAAACTTTTGGTGGACTCATCTGACTCGTGATTTAGAACTCCTGTAAGAGAGTCTCGATAGTAGTACCTTTATGACATTAAAATATTTAAATGTTGCCTCCATAACATAAAAAAATCCAATTTTAGGCGGTTGAACATCTCAACATTTTCGGGGGAATCACGTGGTTTTCGGAGGGAGTGGAGGGGGAGGGGGGAGGGGGGGGAGGGTCTTCGCTGACAGAGGATAAAGGAAGGACCAAAGAAAATTGACTGCTGATTAAGGGGGGATCATAAGATAACTACGGAACCTTAGTGGGGAGGGGGGGGATAGGGGGAATCAAGTAAATTATGTTGTGACACAAACAAAATCCGCCTTACCCCCTTCCCCCCCGGCAATAACAACGACGGTTCCCCAAAGATTAAAAATTCGCACATTTCATAAACCACATAAGAAAAAAATGGGTAGATAACACTTAAACCCATCCAGACCCTCGAATACATCTAAACGATGTGATTGTACTAAAGACTTTATATAAAAATTGATGAGACGAAGTGATAAAAGCTCGATGCCATTGACTCTTCTCGTTTTAAGTGCACTTTTCATGCTAAAATCGTTTATTACTGTCAAAACATAGATTCATAAAAATTGCATAATGGTTTCTAGCAAATATTCTGCATCGTTTTCTCTTTGAGACAAATGAATGAACTTGTTTGAGACGAGTCTCCTAAAAGATATCACATTTTCATCCATTTGTTTAGGATTATCCTAAATAAAAAGTGAGGTGTGGTCTAAGGGTTGATATGAGCTACGAAAGAATTTAAGGTTTTTCAGTTGAAAAGGGAATTACAGTAAACCTATTATTTGTTTTCTAAGTCGTATTTTCTTGTCAAGATCAATGGCTACTGTTCTTTTGACAAGCCAAAAGTTATAGTGTAGAAAATGAAAAACTAAAACGATCCGCCATATTGGATAACATCTATGGCCTCTGGTAGCGTCGTTTGCATATCTGTCCAATGATATTAACATCATAGCCGTAGACGACATAGCAAGCTATCTATATAAGGTAAAAACCTTTCAAAATACCGCAACGTAACTCCGAGGGAGGGAAGGGTTCCAACCACCCCTCCCCTGTAGAAAAAGTTGGGGCGTGAGTTAATTTTTATGTACGTCCAAGGGTTACAGTTATTCATCTGCAGAATGTTATCGCTAATCGTTATGGACTACTCTTTTTTTTTATCATATATATGTATTCTCATTTTTCTGTTCTATTTAAATGTTACTACCTTTGAAAGAAAGTGGTACCAATGCTGGGTAATTGGAATTCAGTTGAATTTGATAATTACAAAAGGAATTTGAGCACTCTAAAATCTTGTTGAAGGGCTTTTTACTTACCCTTGACGTAAAAAAATTAGTTTTACCCTAATGAAAATTGGAGGTGCAAAAGAAATCAGTTATTGGAAGAGGGGAGTATGTCATAAACATTACTGTATTAATGAGTTTGAGTAACATTCCATCAGATAGGGTCACTCTAGAAAACCCCCGGTAAGGCTCTGATGGAGCTTGCACCGAGGGATAACAGTGTTTCACCAAAACGGCAAACAGCAGATGAGACTTTGTCCCAAAAGAACCTCAACCAGGGCTTGCGAACGCATTTACCAGTAATCTGGTTAGAATTTTCCTCGGAGAAATAATACTCCCAGTCACCTCTTCCAGCCTTAACGACAAACTCTTTCCCTGCCTGAGCGAAGAGAAACACAGCATTTGTAAGATCGGCTCCATCATCCAGCGCCATTGGCAGGAAATGAATGGCAGCTTTTAAGAACTTTATGGTAGTTTCATCGTGGACATCTGGATAACTTTTATCTTCTATTTTTCTGACCTCAGCTCCAAGAGCAAGGGCTGTGATTTTGTGCACAGTAACTCTGTAACTTCTTGAAAAATCCTGAAATCAGATACCCAAGACCCAAGTGAATATGAGAATTAACCTTGGGAATATATCGTATAGGTACAAAGCTTCTATCAGAAAATGCAAGTTTTATTCATTCGTTTTAAAATTAGCTAGTTGTTGTTGTTGTTGTTGTTGTTTTTTGGTATTTTTGAAGTCCTATAAACAAGTTCCGAAGTTTGCATTTGTGAGAGTAACACTGTCTGGAAAATCTTAACTTGTGTATCACTGAATCGGTCGTTTCGCTTGTATTCGGATGTATCCTGAGTGTAACCAAGTTATGAGAGAATTATAAACAACAGCATTGAAAATACAGGTATGGACTCTCGCTATGTAGAAATTCAGCCTGTGAACTTCCATAATTTTGTAGAAGTGGAAATAGCAAGCTTAAGTAATTGTTAAATTAAATTGAGCCTTTTTATCAAGTGCTTGTCATATCAAACTCATGGGGTACAAATAGTCTTAACACGAATAGTGACCACGCCCACTTCAACACCCCACTCAAATCGAGTGTAATTTTCGAACATTTTACCATCGTGCAGATTCTCTACGGTGAAAGCACTCAATGTACCTCTGAAATATTAAACTACAATATTGTGGCTTTCTATGTCGCTAATTTTCTAACTTGAAGGTAAAGTTTTTCCCTCGTTATTTTAACCTTTTCTCCGAGCGGTTGCGTGAAATTAACAAGGCGTTTTTGTTCAAAACACAACCGAGCGAAGCGTCCCGGGCGATATCCCTTTTACGCAAGCGCAATTTAAAAATGTACCGCCAGAATCAAAAAGAGGAACAAATTTCCTTTGTTTTGATATGTAAAGTGTCGAACAAAAAGCAGATTTACCCTCGTCAAATGGCGTTTCAAAACAGCTGTATCTTCCTCCTTTTGATATTTTCCTGTTTTGTGAGCGTGAAAGCAGTAGGAGAGGGATCGGGAAACTCAGAAATCGCTTCGGGAATTGATCTGCCATTGTTTACTTACGAGATAAACAAGTAAGATTTGTGAAGTTCATCGCAGTATGAAGTCTAAATAAATGCCTTTTTTAAGCTTGTTCGCTGGATTTTTCGTAAAGTTCCCTGATTGATTTTCGTTTCAGCTTACTAATCTATACTATTTGAAAGCAAAGAAGTTTTCAGAGAAAACCATGAGTCGGTCCTTTCAATAATTGTAAACAAAGTGTTTGAGCAATCAGGTATACGAGGTATAATAATCAATAGCCATATATCAGAAGTCTTCAGAAAGAATATATTCTGTTTTCAGAAAGCTGTCAAGAAAGCTAGTAATCGTGGCAATTAAATGCACTTCTTAACAATTTGGAAACGGGCCCTCGGTATCGATTTAAGGTGTATTACAACGAGGTTGATGTACATCAGCTTAAAGATGAGAACAGCCAGTTGAGGGCGGAAAAATAAAATTAGAAGAATCGTTGGTACAGGAGAAGGCAAAGCGTCATTGCGAGTGGATAAAAAAGCCCGAGAAGCTCTCGAGAAAGCTGAGAAAAAAGGGGCCTTCTACAATAAAAAATTTATTCAGTTGACCAAAAAAGTGATTACAAATGGGAAAAAAGGTAGAGGCCCAGCTAAGAAGAAGTTTAATGACTATTCTAAGCACCATCAAAAGAGAATTAAAAATCAACTGAAGGAGGAGTGTCAGACTACACTCTCCTTTCTTGGGCTGTATAATTTTGTTGCAACCAAAATTGAAGTCCTCAACACTGTGACTAATCAATATGAAATTTTCAATCTTGTTGGAGAGGGAGAGCTGCCATTTACAGAGTCTGACCCAAAGGCCCTTAATAATGATGACATTGATAACATAAATATGTGGCTCTACCTCAAAGATAAATTCATTATTTCAAATGAGGCCTGGCATGAAATTGCCATTAAGGCTAATGATCTCCCCAATATATATTCCATCAAGTAGCGAATTAATGAGCTAAACAGTGAATGGAACTTGAAACCAACACCAGGAGATGCTAAAAGTGTGCAGTTAGGATTTGCAGAAAGCTTGCAAGAGCACATTGTTAGGCTTCAGAAGAATGGAGAAATCAGTGATGGAGTAACTATTAAGATCAAGCTTAGTGGTGATGGTACAAATATTGGAAAGGGGCTTACACTTGTCAACTTCACTTTTACTATTCTCCATGAAAAGGATGTGGCAATGGGTGAGAAGGGAAATCATATACTTGCTGTTATAAAAACTACAGAGACATATGATAATCTGAGAGACAGCGTAGCAGACCTTCGAATGGAAATGTCAAACTTAAAGGAGATAAGTGCAAATAGCGGCACCGATAAAATTGAATACTTTTTAGGTGGAGATTTGAAATTTTTAGCACTGGTATGTGGTTTAGGCAGGGCAAATGAGGATTATGCTTGTGTGTGGTGCAAGTGTCTCAGGGAGCAACAGTGGGACACAAGCAAAACATGGTCAATTAATGACCCCAAATTTGGTGCTAGAACTGTCGCCGAAATAGCAAGGTTTTCCACTGGAAAGAAATCAAACTGTAAGGCACAACTATTATTTGATTTTATACCTATGGACCATGTCATCATAGATACATTACATTTTTTTCTGAGGATTTCAGATGTTTTGATTGACTTGTTCATAAGAGAGCTGAGAAGTGATGCTATTGAGAAAAAAAAAACCTCTGATGGATTCCCAAGAGATAAATATAAACACATGGCATGTTATGAAGAATTTATCAAAAGTATGGGAATCACTTTTAATTTTAGAATCAACAAAGAGAGCAAAAAGCTGGAATATAGAGATCTTACTGGACCAGAAAAGTTGAAACTCTTTCAGAATATAAACATTCCGACCTATGCTTGTCCCTCATTGCAGTCAAAACAAAGACACACAAGTGATCTGGGCTAGATTTATGGACATAATTGGTGATTTGAAGCTCGATTTTACATCTGAAGAGGGTATTCTTGAACTGCAAAGAAATATCAAATCATGGTTTGAGCACTTTCTCAAAGTTTACCAAGCAAAAGATGTCACTCCCTACATGCGTGCACTATGTTATCATGTTCCTGAGTTCCTGTCACTTTATCAGAACATAGCATATTACACACAGCAAGGCTTGGAAAAATACAATAATAGAGCTTCTAAAGATTTCTTCAGATCCACAAATCACAAAGGGGTTGATGCCCTCAAACAACTGTTTCTGAAGAAAAACAGGATTCAGTTCCTGGAGGCAGCAGGTTATGAAAGGGTTAAGAACACCTACAACGATGAGCTTGTATTCAATGATTGGACTTCTTTGTCCCAACCAATACTTAATAGTTCCTGGAATTACATAGGCAAAATCTTCAGCTACATTTAAAATTCTTTCATCCTACTTCAGCCCCAGATATGAATCAAGCACCCTATTTGACTCCAATTGGTAAACCATCTTCCCTCTTTGAAGAACACCGGGCAAAACATTCCCAAGACCTTCCATGAAAACATCTCGGTCAACATTAAGGTCTATGTTTATATCAGGGTCCTCTCGCCGTCCAGACCAAAGCTTTTTCTTTATTTCACGAGCAAGTTGGCCATGGAACGATTCTTTTCTATCCTTTAGAGAGTTTTACGAGGGAATGAACAGCTTTTCGCTGCGAACAAACGGAAAATATCCAAATCCTCTATCGGCCCTGAAGGGTGTCCATTCATCGAAGCATGTGCTATAGCCAACGTAATGAATTTTCAACCTCTCTTGTTGATTTTGTCAACCTCCCTGATCTCAATATCATACAGTTTTGTATCTTTCTATCGTGGATTCGCCTTTCTAACGGGGTTGTATGTTAAGTATTTATTGCAAAATCGCTTTACTTTTTTTATTTCCCTCTTTAGCCTGTCCGAGCATGCACATTACGTAGGGTTAGTGGTCGCGTACACCTGGAACCGAGAAAAACAAATGTTCGTCGCGCTGGGGAAAGAGTTTGATATGATAACTCTTTTTTCTGTGTCGTTTATGTACAAAAAAGGTGGCTCGCCGGTTGATTGATTCAGATTTATTCTCCTTCCGATTGCTTTACGCCTTACAGAAGCTTATGTCATCGGTGGTAACCGTAGCAAAAAAAAAAGAACGCAACTCGCTAAAATGAAGGACTTTGCACTGCAGACTCTTAGAGCCCCACTCCACGTTAATTTTCTCCCAACGGTTCAGCAGTTTCTGTAATTGACGATCACTATATCATTTTAGTATCTAACTTGCCTCTACTTTAATCACACTTTGATTCCTAAATCGAAATGAAACGGTAAATACAGATATTAAATTCCGGCTGGTGTTTGATCAATAATGACGAGATTATTTTGGGCTTATTGTTAGAGCATCGTGCATGATGCCGGCATATCGACTAAACTTCTCCAAATTTCTCTTGATATTACAGTGAGTAATGTCCGAACAGTAAGCCCTCTTTTCTTACTTCCAATTTAAGAATTTGATCTAGCAAAATATTGTGTTCTGACTTCAGTAAACCTTTTATTCCCAGAGAGGTTTACCTGTTTGCGGTAGGAAGAGGAGATGGAGTTTTGGAGGCTCTTAAAAGCTAATAAACTGAACGTAATGAAAGATTCTGAGCATAGTTTTCGGCAAAATGCCATGTTTTCAGCGGTGACGCTCGAAAGCATAATGCTTAAATTTTCCAGCATAATTTATTTGACCCTAGCCCCTATCGAAGTAAATTGACTTTCGTCTGACCATTTGTTAAGTTTCTTAAATTTGTTTAGCATGCTCTATCTGAAAGGAAGTTCCATACTTACAGGATACATTCTTCTATTGCTCGTTACGTTTCCCATGATGCGACGTTTTGGCTTAATGAAAACAGTGTCTTGAAATTGTGGGACGAAAGATGTGTTGATATTCCCCTTTCCTTGTTTCAAACGCGTTTCGCACAAAAACTATTCACAGCTGCAGCGCACAAATAAAAAGGCTTTGAACAGTGTGTAAACCTGGGCTGTCGACTATCCTTCTCGGATTCCATGGGTTTTACCCCCGGCACTGTTCCGACTGGTTTGTTTACATCTTATAGCCAATGAAACATCTTGTTAGCCTTTCTTTCGCTTTTGAATTCTATAGGTTTTTCCTCTAGCTTTCTTCCGACTGGATTGTTTACATCATGCAGCCAATGAAGCCTTTTGTTTTGATGGCTATCCCTCTATCTGGCGCTATCCATCTAAAGGGAAAAACCCCCAGCTCTACACGAAAGTGAAAGTGAAAATTGGATACGCTTCTCACACACTTTTATCGACCCTCTATCTCTCGCTATCCATCTAAAGGGAAAAAACCCCAGCTCTACACGAAAGTGAAAGTGAAAATTGGATACGCTTCTCACAAACTTTTATCGACCCTCTATCTCTCGCTATCCATCTAAAGGGAAAAAACCCCAGCTCTACACGAAAGTGAAAGTGAAAATTGGATACGCTTCTCACACACTTTTATCGACTGCTGTTTGGTAGTGCCTTGAGAACGTTCGCCCTTTGAAATCATGGGAAATAACAAGTCGAGAATGACATCGGTAAGCAAATTTTTACGTCGCAAATAGTATTTCAGAGCATGATATTTTGGTGCTATTTTGATCATTTCAAGAAAGCAGATTGCATGCCACCGACGGTTATTTTGGTTCTTGTCGGCTTTAGACAGAGGTCACAGCAATTTATTTGCGCCTTGGAATTTATACATTCTCTGACAATGGTGAAAATTTACAGTAAGCTTTATGTGATCCATGAGAACTAGGGATTGACAATTCCTCGGGTCCCTATAAATATCTAGCCACAACAAACGATTTTTGCAAACTTAAACTTATGACAGTCAGTTCCGAATGAATCTAAGCTCTAATGTTTACAGCCAAACCTTAGAGATGATGGAAATCCTAGCGTGACATATTTTCTTCAGCGTTTGGGTCGCGGTTGAGTGATCCAAGCGAATCCACTATAAAATGTCTAAGATGAAGACCAGAAAAAGGTTTAAAACGCATCAAGTCCATCCTTCTCCAGTTTCCTTTTTGGAGAGTATGAAACTTCTTTGCACTACATTGCTGTCTCCGTTCCCCCTTGCCAGTTCGTGAACAAAAAGTTCTGTCCGTTTTGAGAAAACTGAGAATTCCAGCTTGTTCTTAAGTTCATTTTGTGGCACACACGATTGCACGAATAAATGTTTACGAATAAAATAGTTCTGACAAAAACCCTTCAACCTGACATTGGAATCTGATTGATTTAAGAGCGCTTGTCTGTAAAAATCAGACAAATCCTAAATTTCGTGGCAAGGGTGAAAAATTCGATTTCTTTCTTATTTTAATATTAGACAGGCAAGACTATAACTAAAATCACTGGATACTTTTTTTGGCAAAATATCTTTATTTCAGAGAAAAATACAAATAACAAAATTCCGTTAAAATCGTCATTTTTAGCAGCACATTATTGCACAAGTTTGAGAGCTTCGTGTTCAAAAATGAATCACAATCTCGTCTTTTTAACACTCAAATCTTCTTTTTTAACCTCATAAGACCTCACAAAACGATTTTTGTAAACACTGCGTTCCTCTTTGCGTGTAAAATAATTTAATTACGAAAGCATACATTTCTCTTCAGTAAAAGTACTTTGTGAGTAAATTTAATTTTCGGCATGTGCTAAACCTTCAAATGGATTAATCTTTGGGCGGTAGAATTACGAATAGATTTTCTCAATATTACTGTAAAAATTTCTATGGGCAAGTGATTGAGAGCGATACGAAAGCTTTTCAAAGTCCGTTAAAATGCAGTTATTTGACCTTTCGCGGTCAACATTCCAGTCGCGAGTCACACACGTACTTTAATATGATTCAACCCATATGAGGCCAGAAAATGTACATGAGTACACATTTCCAAATGCTCTAACCTCATTTGCGGTAGTAGAAAGATCCAAAGACTATTTTACTGTGGTTATCTCGTCGCTCGTCGTATTTATAACGTCCGATGAAACTGCCTGTCAATCTGCGAACTGTCACCAACCTTCGTTGTAAAACGTTTGACATCTTTCTGTACTGTGGCATCTTATCCAGCGGTTCAGTTGACTGTGAGAGTTGTTTGGTTTGTGGTGCAGTAGATCTGATCGATGTTTTTAAAAGTGGCACTACACATATGTTGCAGTCAACGCAGTTTTGGGAAAAATTTCCGCACAGCCCCATACTTAATTATGCATGTACATCTTACTGGTGATACACTGAAAAATAAAGCCCCATATATGGATGTATAATGATGTATGGGGCTGTGCGGAAATTTTGCCCAGTTTTGTATACGGAGAGTCGTCGCGCAATGCAAATCATACAATGGAAAGTTATTTTTTAGGGGGTATGGGAAGGGGAAAGTAAAAGGACGTCACTCTGCTGCTAAGCTTTCTTTAGTTGTTGTGAACATCGAAATCTCTCTCATGTAAGTCGCGGAGATCGGGCCTTTGGCTGATACTCGTTGAAAAGCTAAATTTAGTACCTGCTAAAAATAGTAAGCCTTAGTAAACAAAACCTGGTTTATGGTAATTACACGATGCCTATTATTGGCTTAGAGCGGGGCTTCGGACTTTGTTTTTAACATATAAACTAACTTACACGGTCAACTATGTTACATAAAATTGGAAGGTTGTTGTTCGTTCAAGTCGCTTATTGGCGGAGTTTGTGATTACAGCACTAGAGATCGAATGCGTGAAACGGAAATTGTTCCTTTACTTTCATGCACTAAGAATATCACAAGTCATGAGTCGGCTTTCAAATTTACCGGTCCTGAAAATGAGATCGACCTTATTTTGTGCCGAGCGCACATATGTCGGCCCCTCTGTAGTTTAAGGTTTTAAACGGTAGTTAGGTCTGTTAACAGTGGTTAGTAGTACCACTCCCTTATGCGAGCCCCACCCATTGGCCACGGAACATAGCACCCCAGCCTCACATAAGCCACACATCCCCACCACCGCGTTTTGTAGCATGGTGTTGTAAAAATGTACAAAAGGTTCTCTTCCGTGCTATTAGGGTATTCCTTGCAATTTTAGTAGAAAGAAAAAGACCCCTAATAAGTACGACAGGCACAGAGCGCCAAAAAAACAAGAATATTTCCCTGCAATAAATAAATGTATTTTACTGTTTGTCACCAGACAAAGATGACACTATTACAAAAATGTTTAAAGAATAAAATATTTTGTAGGTTCCAAGAGTTCAATTCTGATAATGCTTAATTATATGGAGTTTTGTCCTTCACCTACCCCCTAAAGTTCCTTTGTCATCGGTATTGCGTGACAATCCAAATACTTAAATGGCGTACATGTTTGTAGTCAACTCAGTTTAGCATTGAATTAGACTGTCAGATGTAATCTTTTAGTGCATTGTAGACTGAGCAATACTCGCAGTCAACTGAACCGTTGAATAAGATGCCACAGTGAAGAAAGATATCGAACGTTTGACAACGAGATTGTGTTCGACAGGGTTGGTGGTTTCATCGGACGTTATCATTTATACAGACCTAAATACGACGAACGACAAGAAAATCGCACTAAAATGGTCTCTGGATCGGTCTTCTGCGGCAAATGAGGTTAGAGCATTTGGAATACCTTTCTATGTACATTTTTCGACCTCATATGGGTTGAAACATATTAAAATAAGTGTGACTCGCGACTGGAATGTTGACCGCAAAAGGTCAAATAACTGCATTTTAACGGACTTTGAAAAGCATTCATTTGTATCGCTCTCAATCACTTACCCAAACAAATTTTTATAGTTTTATTGAGAACATCTTTTCGAAATTCAACCAACAAAAGCTTAATCCATTTGAAGGTTTAGCACATGGTGAAAATTAATTTTATTCACGAAGTATTTTTACTGAAGAGAAATGCATGCTTTCGAAATTAAATTATTTTAAGCGCAAAGAAGAGCGCAATGTTTACAAAAATCATTTTGTGAGGCCTCATGAGATCGGAAAAGAAGATTTGAGTGTTTAAAAGACGAGATAGTGATTCGTTTTTGCACGCGAAGCCCTCAAACTCGTGCAATAATTTGCTGCTAAAAATGACGATTTTAACGGAATTTCATTATTTGTATTTTTCTCTGAAATAAAAAGATATTTTGCCAAAAAAAAGTATCCAGTGATTTTATTTATAGCCTAGCCTATCTAACATTAAAATAAGAAAGAAATCGAATTTTCCACCCTTGCCGCGATATGTTTGATTTTGACAGACAAGCGCTCTTAAATCGACTTATTTCGATGAAATGTCAAAGTAAACTGTTCCAGAAAGTGTGATCGTAAAGCTGACAGAAAAGTTGCGTGCAAATCATTTGAAATATAAGAGTAAATAAGGAAAGAAAAATCCTCAAATCCGGTAATTAGGAGGGTTGTTGCCTTTATTATCGGCAACTTCGCAAATACATTTCTTTGGTCTAAGATTTTTGTTTATCTTCCGATTTTACGTTAAAGAAAAATAGCAGAAAATTTCTCTTAAAGCTGGTGTCACATCAAGTTTCTACATATGATTAATTCGCATTTTGTCTCAGCCGCAAAGTCCCCTTTGAGGCTTGAACTACTAACACCTAAATTTTAGTTTTATTACGCCTGCAGATCATTTATAGACATTCTGGAAAAAACAAACAAATTAAGAAATGAACCAACTCCAGCCAACTTACTTAAGCAGTATCTTCGACTGACAATTACGAGGAAATCTTTTAACACACGCATATATTTAACAATTATTCGGCGAAGGCCAAGTGAACATTCTTGAATTAATGATATGCGCGTAGATCATAAGGTCAAGAAAGGGACTACAGACAATTTACATTCTCTTGGGTCAAGTTAATAACGCCACAAGCAAAAGCTGAATGAAAGCTGATAATTAGTACTAACTGTGTCTGCGTTCGTTTGCATGAAAGCGTTAGGTACACCTTCTCTGTAATCAACTCGTGTGGAGTGATATATGAAGTAATCCTCGACAACTCAGAGTGCGAGAAATAATGGTGATAGGAATGAGTGTAGTTTAATTCGTTCTGTAATCAGTTAGTTCTGTAATCACGAGTATGATTACAGACAGAATTGGACGACGCAGTCCTGTTACCAATTACTCATAACCATTACAACATTCGAAAAAACAAATGCATGTAAACTTGAAATACCTTTAGTGGAGACAATGTTTATAGTTAAAGATTCTTCCATTTTGAAGATTCCCCAGTTTTTCCTAGAATAAGAGGTTGTTGCTATTGTTATTGTGATCAATTCTGTGATTGGTGGATTTAGCTGAGAGGACTTCGTACGATTGGCTGCTTCGACTGTCCTATTACGGGTGTCCGATTACAGCCAACTGCATTTCTTAGGTCGACTCCATCTTCCATCGCCGTTAGCAAGAAATTGATGGCAGCTTTTAAAAGTTTTATATTTGTTCGGTCGTGTTCATTGAGGCGTCCTCTATCTTCCACTTTTCAAACCTCAGCTTCCAGAACAGGAGATGTGATTTTGTTAACAATTATTCTGACGTTTCTTGAATAATCCGGAAATCAGGAAGTAGGACCCAGTTGAAAATGAGCATTGATCATTGAAATATGTCGAATAGCAGCCATACTGTTTAGAAATACCATATTTTTTAGACTTTCCCTATTTGCCTAAGTTGACTTATTTCCCTTGCATTTTTATCAACTGAATCCAGTGACAACTTGTAGCCAATGAAACATTTTGTTTAATTAAGCCATTCTCGTGCTTTAGATTTTCAAGGGTTTTCCCGTGCATTGTTCCAACGTAATTTGGATCTCTTATTTTCAAATTCCGAGAGAGCATGCACTATGTGTGCGACCTTTGTACTCAGTTCTCTTATTTCCAAGGGTTTTTTTCCCTTGTTTTTTTTTCGTTTGTATTTTTTACATTTCTTAGTCAATGAAAAATGTTGTTTTCATGACCAATTATTCATCACCACCAGGCAACCCTGACATCTGTTTGATCAAGGATTATCTTTCGCGCATTTAAGTAGAGGGAAAAAGCCCTCAAAAGTGAAACACCTCAAACAAGTGAAAGTGAAAACGAAAAGGGAAACCTCCTTCAAACAGCTATATCAACTCGACAGAACTGAGAAATTACCTTGAGAACGTTCGCTCCCTGGTTCAACCATTCATACACACAACCATGGGAAATAACAAGTCGAGGATGACATCGGTAAGGAAATTTTTACCTAGAGAAAGATGTTTTTCGTCTTGTCACGAGCGTGGGACAAAGAAAAAATTCTGAGCGCCCACGAGGAATCGAACCTCAGACCTTCGGATACCGCGCTCCGATGCTCTACCAGTGAGCCACAGAGACTCCACGGTGAGCGAGGTCTATTACGAAGTTCGTAGGACACGCTTCCTGCATACTGCTAGGATCAACAACGTCGATAGCGTAATGTTTGTAGATAGAAGTTAGAGAACTTGGCAAAATTAAACATATTTAGAGTCAGATCAAATTGTAACTTAGCTCCAGTCAGTCATAGTCGAACCTTGAAAGTGACGGAAATAGAAGCGTGACATATTTTCTTCAGTATTTGCGCAAACTGTCAACTTGATAGCGAAGAAGCGTATGATCGAAAGAAGATTGAGAAAAACGTGAAATATCTCGTGATTGCTAATGAGTTGTTATGACAATTTTTAAAGATGGAGATGGAAAAATCAATCAGTTGTGATTGCGAAGGTGTTGACAATGCGCCGCTCATTCTGAAGGCACAATCAGACGACTGTTTGAAGCTAGTCACCCCACTGAGATGATTGCAGCCATGCCAATTTGACTTATCGTCTCCAAATGATGAGTAGAGGAAGCGAACTGCCTAAAATCTATCCTCCTAGCATAGTTTTTGGCTGAAAATTGCCAATTTTTTTTAATTTCAAGAGCCTGATAACGGGTGTGGAAAATGATGTTTTGAAATACGTATTATATCTCTGAATTTTGTCATTGAGATTTACAGCAGACTCGGGTTCGGGGGGGTTCGGGGAGGTATTCCTCGGATATCGAGGTAAGGTTAAGCCGCCCAATTCTTAAATACTGACCCTCAGGATGATGATGATGATGATTATGATAGCGATATAATGCTTCCTTTTGGATCACATACAATAACATTCCACTTATTTTGCTTTTTAAGGATTACCCAAGTGACATGATCTTCTACGTTAAAAAGATTTCGTCGACGTTCCTTGGAAAAGAGATTACCAAACGATGTGGAAACGAAGGACAGCATAATGATCTCGAGGAAAAGGATAAGACAACCTTGAAATTTTTGCAAGCTGCCATCTCGTACATCTCAGAGGCAACCAACATGGGAGCAGATCTTTCAAATGCGGCATTCATTTTTTCACAACCAGGAAGAGAGTTTGTCATTCAGGCTGGAAATGGCGACTGGGAGTTCTTTTTTTCAGAAGATCTAAAAAATACAGTTCATGGCCACTGTGTTCGTAAGGGTCCGAAGCAGGCTTCCCGAGGTTTCTGCAACAGCAGCAGATCCCCTGACAGCACATCTGGCCCTGCCAATCGAAACGGTAGACCCAGAACAGCACCAGGTCGAATGAATGGTTTGCTGGCTTTGCCATCTGCCGCCTAGAAAGATGTCTGCCTTGCTTTATTTCGACGGAGGAAAAGATGAAAATCGATAATTACGCAAATTTTTTTACTAGCTTGATAATATGGGTGACAAATAACTCCATAATCTACCAGACAATTTGAGTTTGTTACGTGGCAAGATTCCTTAAATTCTATACCGCTGTCAAAAACATATCCATAGCCTTTGGCTGGTAATCTTTGGCCTTTCCCATGAGAGATGTATTCATTTTATTCACAACTAATGCCCTGCCAAGTTAATAAAATTTGAAGGTAGACTTAAACTTAAAATATTTGATAGAGAAGAAACAGCTAGGTCAATAAATAGCTTTTTATCGGTAAATCAAGAAATCTTAAACTTTTTTTAAACGTGTATCTATCTTTTCGATTCGGGGAGTACTCTGACTCTTTTTAAAAGATGATAAACAATTTCCAATCAAAAACCTTACGACCAGAAGTCTTACTCGTCACCTGTGATAACCCACTAATATGCTTTTTAAATTAGGGAATAGTTTGACGTGGGTGCGTCCAAATTCGTAAAACTTCTCTCGCCGAAATGTGTGAATGTGCACCTAACACTCCACCACCGTTTGATTAATATGTGCACGTTTTTTTAACTGAATCTCCAGCTATCACAGTAACTTTGCATTTATTGATATATCAAAATTAAAATCAAAGATACAAAGTCAAAAGAACAGAATTGGTAACAAAGGCTGGGAAATCTACTGAAACAATTTTTTGTTTGGGATTCCTCGGTACTTCAGTGTTTCCCTTAACCCTTTCACTACCAAGATCTCATTAGTAATTCTCCTTACTGTCTGCAATACAACTCTTATGATGTTAGCTCTGAGATTTTGGTATCGTATCAACTAATAATTCCCTAGCTGATATGTAGAGAATAATACATGGGCGCGCGTGGATATGGAATTTCTCTTCGAATGTGTAACTCGATAGCTCACGAGAGAGTGCAGCGAACGAGTGAGATGTCAAGTTGAACACGAGAAGAAAAATTCTATATCGGCAAGCAACCGTGTATTATTTTGTTTTCCATATAAACACATGAGCCCTTTACTGGGAAGAAAAGCCGACTTCATTAATGAATGAAAATAAATGAATCGACAATCCTCGAAAACAAACGTAGAGTGCGTTGGCGCTGACTCTTAAGATGGAAAAATGCGTTGAATCATGATTACAAAAATAACAATGGTTGTCATTTTCAATTTACAAAATTCTCATTTATTGACTTTGTCCTTACCGACAGAAGTCTTTCAGGTAAACGGCCAAAATCGGCTTGTGGCAAATCTTCCAGTTGTCGATTTTCATTATCAGGCGAGAGAAATGCTAACACCAAAGCCACTGAATACGCAACTTTCAGTTTTTCTTTTAGTATATTGGTTTTCTTCCCCTTCTAGGCAAGTTTGTATCTTATTGTCTCTCAGCGATACGGATTTTTTAGTGTTTTGGCCGCCATGATTCGAGAAAGCTCCGACAAACAACTTGTATGGAGAATCGTGAAGGCTTTGCCGTTCATTCATCAACCTGACTGAGTGACGCCAAAGGCGAGTGAAGTGTAAGCAGCTGATTGGCTACATCAACACACGTGAAAAAATACGATATTTTTTCACGTGTGTTGTTACGGCTTTTCTCAGAGCCGGAAATCCTTGTATAACACCGCAGTTTATATTATAATATTTTTTTTTTTTTTATCACTTGCCTGTTTGATATTGTATTGATATTGTAAGGAGAAATTCCGTCCTGGTCACTCATGAGAGTTAAAGGGTTAAGTAAAAAAAAATATAAGAACCATGCAGGAATTTTCTATACATTTCTTGCAATGAATAATCATATAAATTAGCGTAAACAATGTAAAAATATGTTTACATCTCTTCTTTTTGCTTCAAAACTTTCTTCATTTTTATTTCGACTTCGGCAACATTCTCGTAGTTGGGTGTTTAAGTAACTCCGTTAGTTGTCCATTGTTTGCCCTTTTTTAAAGATGCAATAACGGGGAAAACTAGCTTCTGAGAAGACCCACACTAATAGGAAGCATAAAGACTCTTAGTTCTCGTCTTCTTTATTACATTTCCTATAGCTAAGCAAATTGTCTCTCCCTTTTACTCACTGTGGTGCATGCTCTTGTTACACAATTATGTATCACATGCTTCGTTGCACTTACATGCATTACCATATTATTGCACAGACCTTTGCATACTTTACACCTTTGCACACCTTGTACATATTTAGTGATTGCAATGCATTAAATATTCAGTTTTGGATATGGAACAGAGACGTTAACATGGTGGCAGCGGTGATTTTTTTTCCTCCTCCCTCGCAGCATTAATTTAGATAGCTTAACGATTTAAGTATACTGGCAAGCATGGCTTTAAAAACTCTTTTTCCAGATTTTAAAACAACGGGAGATGACAGACACGACATTTAGGAATACATTGAAGATATGACCGACTACTGCACCATGCGAAACTGGTTCGATCCGTCGAAGGAGACAGAGGCTGCAAAATGGACGAAACCAGAGAAAGCGATGGCATCTTTACGGGCGTCATTATCCCCTGCGAACAGAGCGGTCTACAAATACAGTTTAGGGCTTTCAGCAGAAGACCTGGCGAAACCTCACTTGCTTATTAATGCCCTGAGAGAATATTATGGCGCAGACATTGGGGTGTCCGGTGAAAGACAGAAGTTTCCTCGCCTGATGCAAAATGAAGACGAATCGATCAGTTCTTGGGAAACGCGTATACGAACTCAAGCTTCATAGAGCGAATATGAGAATTTCGCTGACGAATTTATGCGAGACCAGTTTATCGCCGGCTTAACGTCTGAAACCCTGCGTGTAAAACTGATTGGTAAGAGCCACAGACACCGAGATGCCGCACAAACCAAGGTTAAGTTGCGGAAAGTTGTTGAAATCGCGAAAAGCTTTGAGGCGACTACTTTTGCGAATTAGTTAATGAGAACCGCACGAAGCACCTAGCAGGAGCAAGTAAATTTCACAAACAAATCCACGCGTGAGAATCAAACTTCTGCTCCACCGACGCCACTGTGTTTTTGGTGCCGCGGCAGCCATCCCAGTCCTCGTCAACATCATTGCCCTGCGTTTGGCAAGAGATGCAATAAGTGTGGAATCGTTGGTCATTTCGCTCGTGCGTGTAAAGGAGGAACAAGAAAGCAAGCGGGCAACAGGCAACAGTCAAATTTCGAAAATTGTGAGAGCACAAATCGACTCAGCTTCAACTTGCAATGCCATACCTAGCAATTAAGCCAGTTATTCCCTAATTGGAAGGTTTCAAAGACCAAAAGAAGAAACAGCACATATGGAAGCCAAATAATGCGACCAAAAGGTAAGTAACCCTAGTTTGCGACAGAAAAGGCAGACCAGAGACAAGAGATTTTCTTGTGGTGGATGTCCCTAGCGACAAACCACCACTTCTTAGCGGAAAGGATGCGCAGGCTCTATAGTATTTGAAGATTTATGCAGACAAAACAAACGCCGTTGAGGACGAGATTCCGCAAACTCCGCAAACACTTCCCCCACTCGAAATGCTAACGGCGGAGGAAATTTTACGGCAGTATGCTAATGTGTTTAGACCATGGCGCGGGAAATCCCTTGGGACGCCATGCATATTCAGCTGGACCCCTCTGTTACACCTGTACATGCCCCAACACGCCGAGTGCCCGTGGCAAACTTAGACCGGGTAAATGAAGAGCTGAAAAGGTTTTCTGAAGAAGGGATTATTAGGCCTGTTACCCAAACCACAGATTGGCTGTCTAATATGCTGGTTAAAGAAAAACCAAACGGCAAACTTCGCATCCGTATCGACCCAAGCCAGACCATAAACAAAGCAATTAAAAGACCCAAGTACACGATACCGACCATCGAAGAGAAGCTTCCTTTACTAACAAAAGCCAAAGTCTTCAAATACCAGTTCACAGTTCGATATAAGAAAGGGAAAGAGCTTTTTATAGCAGACACACTGTCTCGCTCTGCCATCAGTGTTCATGATGACACAACCCCGACAGTAATGCAAGAGTGCAAAGTGTTTCGTGTAGAACTAGCACAAGTGGACCTGGGGGCAAATAGAGTAACCGTTGAAACAATGAACTAGATCAAAGAGGAGACTTCAAAAGATCCTGTTCTAGCAGTATTGCATAAAGTGGTGCTAAGTGGATGGCCTTCAGAAAGGAAGGAAGTGCCCGAGCAAATCAGAGTTTACTGGGACTCAAGAGACGAGATCACAGTGTATGACGGAATCTTTTACAAGTCTCATCAAGTTATCGTACCCACATCCTTGCGATCTGAAATGTTAAGGAAGATACACAAAGCTCACCAAGGCGCAGATAGCAGTATACGACGAGCACGCGAATCCGTGTACCGGCCAGGTATGTAGGCAGCAATCAGGTAGACATGTTCATCTTGCGGAGTTTGTGCCCAGTACTTGGGCGAGCGAGCTCGAGTACCCATGTGGTCACACGACATACCTTTTTGGCCTTCTTCAAAAGTGAGTGCAAACCTATTTCAACTAAATGGCAGCAATTACATCGTCTTGGTGGACCCCTACAGTGACTAATTTAAGCTCGAACCTTTGCAAAACACATTCGGTAACACGGTCATAAGAGCCATGAAAAGAAATTTTGCCCGATACGGAATTCCAGAGGAATTCAGGACTGATAACGACCCACAGTTTGTCAGCCATGAGTACTCGCGTTTCGCTCGCGAGTACGGGTTACCAGTACAAAATCGTCACCCTACCACAGCCAAGGAAATGGAAATGCAGAATCGGCAGTTAAGATTGTCAAGATTATCTTGAAGAAATCACGTAAGGAGGACCCGTACTTAGCTCTCTTGGCGTACCGAAACACACCCCAACATGGATACAACTATTCTCCTGCTGAGCGCTTGATGTCTCGAAAACTTCGGGGCATCATCCCTACAGTTACTTATCAGCACGTCCCAAAACTAGCATGTCCCAGATAGGTCAAAGGTGCAGTACGACAAGAAGGCACTAACCCCGCTTAGAGAGTTCACAGAAGGGGAAAAAGTGTACCTAAAACTCTGCCCCACAAACAGGTCTCAACCATGGATCCATGGGGAGGTAGAAGAAAAGCCCGCACCAAGGTCCTGCGTGGTCGAAACAGCAATGGGACCAGTTCGCCGGAATTATTGCCAAATCAGGAGAGCGAAAGCAGAGCCAGCTGATGGATACAGCGCAGTGATGGACCAGCTTGAAATCGCATCTACGCACTCAGAGCAAGAACAGGAGAGACAACCGCCAAACGCTGACTCAACAGGAGAAACAATGTCCAGCACACCCGGAATCGAATCAGAAGACACGTTACCTGCAAAGATAGAATGTGGACCGCGCCGATCACAACGTGAGCGTAGACTCCCCTCAAGATTCAGAAACTACGTCATGTAAAAAACTATTCTTATAGAATTCGTTTCAGAGACTACGTCAAGTCGAGACTGTTTTAATAGGACTAGTTTTGTTTGCTTTCTTTTTGCTTGTTTTTTGTCTGCATGTTTTTATTTAAAAGGGGGAGGGTGTTACACAACTATGTATCACATGCTTCGTTGCACCAACATGTATTACCACATTATTGCTCAGACCTTTGTATACTTTACACCTTTGCACACCTTGTACATATTTGGTGATTGCAATGCATTAAATATTCAGTTTTGGACATATAACAGAGACGTTAACATGTTATGATTTGACCGTTGTTATTTAAATTTAATATGTTTCACAGGAATTGTTAATTTGACTTATGATTGGTCCAGGTGTTTCTTTTCATTTTGTTATTCAAACCTTTTTTTTTTTAATTAGCATATGTACATTTTTTTGTTTTCCTCTCTGTGTTTAACCTTCTTTTTCGTGTAAGCGGAATAAAAGAAGCAAAAGTTTGTTTTCAATGGTGTAAAATTCTTATGCAAAAGCGGATGAATTCGTCGAGTAAGCATAATTTTCGCTCGCTTTCGTTTTGATAAATGTTCACACGATAGTTAAATGTAGAAATTGAACCTGAATCCTTAAATTCCGGTAATTCAGGAGGGCTCCAGCCAAATGATATTATGTAGATAAAAACAGAACCTGGATTAATAGTATACTTTTTGTGTTTAATGAAAGTGTTTAAAATGAGTGAAATCTAAATTTGTTATGATCCTAAAAGAGTGGAATTCAGGGTAACAACTGAATCACATTCAATAACAATTTTACCATGACTTTCTTTGCGCATAGAATGCACCAATGAAAAAGATACAGTAAGATTTTACCATCCAAAAGACCTTAAGTAGGAGTGCTAAAATGATAATAAACTCAAGAACCCATGCGGCGATTAACCAGCTCCAAAGATTCCTTCATGCATGAGGATTTTTCCACGACAAGTTGGAAAACAGGTACAATTACCTTTTTGTCCTTCCCCTTCTTTCAATTTAAGTTCATAAATTTCGTTGTTTAATTCAAAGAAATTAAAAAAATGTTTCATGTAATTGGCATAAATTTTTTCAAGTCGTTTCTCGTGAGCATGGGAAAACACCCAATGATGTAAATTAAAAATTAGCAAATTATGTTCTGTATTTGTTGACTTTATATCTAGGATAGCTAACACTTGGTTTAATTGGAGAGGCTAATTTAGAAATATTCTTTATGATCCGAAGGAAAAACTTTTGACGATGTGTAACTTATGCGGTTCATATACCCATCTTTCATCAATGTGAACAATTGATAGGAAGAGACCATCCTCGCGTAAAATACTGCGAAGACGTTGAGTGTTAAGAGAGTGTCTCTGTAAGAGCGGTCCAGTCGATTTTGCTTGAGACACGGATTTCGCTCATTTCTTGTGTGTCGTAAGGCATTCATGTACCTATACTAAAACCACAATCTGTTTGATTGGATCCCTTCATTTTTACGAGTTTTACGGAAATTAAATTTCATTCGATGGAAGGCTTGTCGTGACACTTTTCAAGACTTTAATTTAGGACAACTTTGGAGGACAATTTACAAAAAACTACGGAACTCAGCAAAAAACAAATACCTCAGCCGTGTATATTAACTCTATCTTATCCATCGAGGCGACTTTCGTGAACATCACGTTTCAATCAAGTATACAGGAAGACTTGAATGACACCTTATCGGTTCGCTTAAGGCACACACGCTAAAACCGATCAAATTTAAGGTAAATTTTTGAAAAAGTGAGACGTTCTTAACTGATTCAACTAACATAGCTATGAAGTAGGTGCCATAGAAAAGGTAACTACAGAAAAAAACTTTGCGGCTCGACCTTTACGAAAATTTTAATAACTCCGTGAACTTACCTAATTTTCGGCAATCTCCAAGTTTGGGCGCCATATTGAGGGACTTGTCAACATGTAGCGTAACTGATATAAATCAATCAGGTTGATCTAAAACCGTCAGAAATATATACGAAAGCAATTCAAATGAACTTTACTTTCAATTCAAGCGACAAAATTTGAAATTGTTTGTTAAACTTACCATTCCTTCATCCCCATGCGACCATTTCTTCCAACAATTCAAACACTACAACTAGTGTTCGAATTCCCCTCGTCGATTCCACCGTAAGAAATAACCTGTGCCACCCAAGCTTCGACTCGAATGTGAAGTACGAATCAAATAACACAACTGCTTCACCTTCGAGGCAATGTCACGCTGGTATTTTGATTTTCGGATCGACAGGAACGGTGATCAGGAAGCGATCGCCATGTTTACCTCATAAACGTGATCGCTGACCAGCCGCTGAGTGAAAACAGTACAGCGCGGTGTGGGGTGGTTGGCGGCTTATCGTCATAAGATATTCGAATACACACTTAAAAAGCTTTAGGACTCCCAGTCTAAACAGTGAAGGCATGCTTCGTGGTACAGACAACTTTTGTTTTATTCTCATAACTTTCTCCTTTAAATTCGAACTGGTATTAATTAACAGAGTAATCAATATATATTTTTAACCGGGGTACCCATATGACCGTCTTCTTCACCGGAACCTTTTATTTATGCCCCATTGCACGGAATGAACACTATACTTAGACTATTTGTTCTAAGTCATTTTTGCTGTTCCCAAGAATGTATGCAAAATGATAGAGATTTGATTCATTCAGCTGACACATTCTTTTATGGCGCGTGAAGGTTAATTTTTTTCTATCAAAAGTCGCGCGCGCAACATACCGGAATTGAAAATTCGTTGTAAAATCGTGCGAACCTTAGAATGAGTGTAGACAACTCTGACTTTTGGCAAGATGAAGTGGATGGTTCAAAGGACCCCCTGAGATTTTTTTCAGGACTATAACTGAGATTTGTTTAAAACTATGATAATCGTCATTATTAGCGGACGGTGCTTTTTACCCATTGTTGTCATCATTGTTGTCATCATTATCGTTATCACGCCGGAAGAAGTATAACGCCGGCACGTTGCTTTACCTAACCACACGGAGAATTGTTCTCTCTTTTGCTCCCCTTGGATCCTGGCAACTGTTACTATTAAGACGATCAACAAGAAAGCCCTAGCCCTAGCTGAAATTTTTGACTAACAGAATGTAAGAAAAAATCGGTGGGGAGAGTAATTCGCGTATCTTACAATCTGAACGATAGTTTTCAATAACCAAATACCACTTTATTCAATTTACCTTAGCTGTATCGTGTTTAAAAGTGACGTTTCTGGGGACCGTAGATTCTTCCCTGATTCTTCTAGTCTCAGCCAAGACTCACCATCATGAACTTTTTTCTTGTGCTTGCATGGGACTAGAGAGCTAAGGTAAGCGACTGCAAATTTCTCAGCTAAAGTGAAGCTCAGTAGCAGCCATCAGGAATTGAAAACCGACATGCACTGTTTACTTTTATTATTCTTAATCAAATAAGGGGTGTTTTAGTCTGCAAATTTAATCATACTGGTTAATGAGATTCACATACAAATTAAGGAAAACTGACTGCAAGTAAATGTGAACCGTACGCATGAATAAGTGTATTGCGTTGTCAGGTGATTTGATCTTCTACAAAAACATGATTGATTATCAACCAAGCAACATTGTACATATTTCCATCTGCAATTAAAAGCACTTGCACATAGAGCTATGTTTTTTCAACATGATGTGTACTTAAATACCCTTAATCTAATAAAGAGTTTCTTCTCTTTTCGAGCAGATATGTCACGAGACAAAAATAGATAACAGATATATAACAGACTTTTCTTCTTGACTAACAAATTTATTTTAATCCAAAGATGTCTCTGTAATTTTGTTTTTTGAGACGTGTTGACGGATTTTAAATCTCGAAAATTATCAATTGAGGTACCCCACAGTTATCATCAAGGAGAGTCTGTTTGATTTTGGCTGTCTTCCTCCAGCTGTAAGTGAAATACTGAAGTTACTTTCATCAAATGATGACAACAAAATTGTTTGCATGTTGCAATGATTTGATTTAGTGCCCTCCTTCCGATAAGCACTCCCTCTGGAATAAGTGCCCCTCTCCCCCTTGTTTCAAGTCAGAAAGTTTGAAAAGTGATGACGTGTTGCTTAAAATTTACCTGTTATTTCGTGCTTACACAATTGATAACTATTATTACATGTACTATTATTATTTTTAAGCTTGTCTTTATTTTTATACTGGCCTTTGTCAAGCAAAGGGTCAAATCTGGACTTCAAAACTGCAATGGATATCCTGGTTTACTGATGTAAGTACAGAATTGATTAATAGAGCAAAAAGGTCAAGGCTTATATTGAAGGTCAACACCATATAGTCTGATCATTGTGTACTTTTTAGTAGTCGTACTTAAGTCTAAGTGACACCCAGCTACATGGACTTTTTTCGAAAAAGTTGCTACTTGTAATACTAGGCAAGGGGATGTGCCTTTAAAGTTACATTTCTGATAAAGTGACTAACTTAGCAGATGCGGTGTATAATAGTCCATTTTACAGTTGTGTGCTTGGTTGCCAAGCCTTTGAACAGGAGTGAGGCTAAGGTTGACCTTGTTGTGATTCAAACCTTGCTGCTTTTCAAATGCAAATTACTTTGTCATCATTTTAATTGGATACTGGTCTCTATCACAGCAAGGTGACCTTCAGCCTCACTCCAAATCAAAGGCTTGACAACTAAGTAAAATGTAAACAGCAGTAAAATGGCCTATTAGCCACAGAGTCGACCATTATGACCCAAGAACTCTCCCCACCCCTAATCTGGAAACTGTGCCATTTCAGTCTGAATATAGACACAGTGCAATAATATGAGGCATTTGCTCACTGAATGCGTTTAAGGGGAGTGTTTTTTGAGTGAGCTATTTGGGTGCAGCTGTTTTATTAATGTTTATATGGTTTCCTTTCGGACCATTTGATCTTTTAGGTGGTTTTAGCAACAGATTCACCATTGCTGTTATGTTTGGAGCCATTTTCAGCACATTCCTGAATATGTTTTTAAAACCGAAAATTGAATTTTTCAGATGCCTTACCCAACTGGATGGGTGCAGGGTAAGTGGTCATACATGGTGACCTGATTTTGAATAAATGAAGTGCTCATTATTGTTACTGCTGTTTTTGGTTTTTCTCACTGTTTAAAATCAGTTAAATACTGGCGCTATAAGTTGACTCAGTTGCCATGGGGCAGTATTAGTTTACAAACAAATTTTAACATAATTAAATGGAATTTAACATAGTTTAAACAACTAGGAGCAATTATAGCATTTCAAACATTTGGTTCATGTCATAGCCAGCTGTTAGAATCTGTGCAGTGTTTGTTGCATTCAGCAGAGTTTGCAGCAGTACCGTGGTTGTTGGCGCCCTGGGGCCATCCTCGTCCAGCGGTATACCTTATCAGTGCATGCGTTGTTCTTTCATTGTACCTGTGTTGTGTTTGCTCTTCTATACCGTGGCATTGTTGTCCTTGCAGATAGCAGCTCTTGACATTTCCTTTCCCCTCCCCCCAGCCCTAACCGCAGGCTTTCTTGTGCAGGGTTTATTTCTTTTTATTTGTTTTATTTATTCATTCATTTATTTATGTTTTCCTCCACTGAGCCATTTGGCTCTAGTGTGACAGGTGCTCAGAGGGGGCTTGGAGCAAGGGACTTACAGCTGGATTGCGGGTTGGGTAGGCCAGTCGGGTGTTCTAGCACCTTGGGGTGTGACTGTAGTTGCAGCTCCTGGGCCCCTTGGGCATCCAGCCTCCATTTGTGATGTGGGTGTAAACTTGATATTATGTTATTTATTTATTTATTTGGAATATCTATACAGACTGGCTCAGTTCAGCTTCTAAAAGCAGGTTTACATTGCCTCTATAAATAATAACAAGGCCAGATGATCACACTGGGAATCACATTCATACTCTTTGTTGAAGTCTGTGAGTTCTTCTCCCCTCAGTAGCTGCTGCACATTTGCATGTTCATCAGTTATGAGAACTTTTCTGTGAGATCAAGAAAACATCCTCTACATGATTAGTTTGAGTATTCTCATCACCTGTTTGCTGGATAATGTGTGGATATGGTAGGGAGATGTTACATGTTAATCATTTGAGGGAGTTAAAGGGTTAATGTCCCATGGCTTTTAACCAGTATTGAGAAGATGTAGGAGAGTATGGGGCCTATGGTTTATCATCCTTAGCTGAGAAGACTAGAATGTCTAACCATTTGAAGATGTTGTAGCAAAGGCAGCACATTCTCCTCAGTTATTTTAAGATCCCGAGTGTTGTTGCAGTTTTGGACTTGAACCTTCAACTACCCGCACAGCAAGAACATCTTCGAGATATAGAAAGAAATGACAAGAGCACATCCATACCGGTTGCTAAGCGATTTAATCTCCTTAATCTTTTTCCCTACATCTTGGCTGTTCGAAGGCCGGGCTGCAAAACTCCAGAACAAAGATTTATCTTTCAGATCGGCACTTTTCATCCCCACAGTATCAACGAACACTTTTCATTCAGCTAATTTGTTCTTGTTTTCTCGTCACCATATTCCCACCAATAGCGTGGCTCCATTTTCGGCAGATAAATACACACACAACTCACAATTCCTCCAACCGCTGTGATGAAGGGCTAACGCTCCAAACGTCAGCTTTTAAACTCTTTACAGTGGCCAATTTACATTATCAACTCAGTTAATAATACAAAATTACACTGTTATACTCTCCCTCTGATGCAGCACCACAGTTTCTTAAGAAACTTACCCCCTTTACCTGCACAGCAGTCCAGCAGTCAACATGAGCCAGGAGAAAAAAAAAGATTCCTCTGTTTTAATTAATAAAATATGCGTGACTGATTGTTATCACTGAGGGTAATCACCGTTTAATACAGGTCAACGACAAAAGACAAAAAAACAACATTTAATTAATACCATAATTCATCATTTATTTTATATCGAGTTTATGTAAAAAATGTATCAAATAGCATTAACAAAATGACAGCGTAAAAACAGAACAATAGATTAGAAATCTAACAATTAGACTTCTTGGTAATAAACCAACAAATGATTTTTCTTGTGTAATTTTCTTGTGTAATATTTGTCAGATATAAACAATCCTATAGAAGGATGATAATGTGCAATTCGTTAAGGACATTTGAACTCTAAATACTAACATTGATTTTGGGAGCCAAATATGGAATAAATTTTACTTCAAAGACAATTCGTCTTTTTATTCGAGTGATTCCTCCCTAAGTGACCGTTCCATACAACCCGAACAGGCTGATGGGACTCAGTCAAGGATAACCACAAACGCTTAATAGAGACCACCGCTGAAAAGTGGTGAAAGTGACAATGCATAAGAGGAAAAAAATCGCGAATTTGACAACCGACCGCTTAATACAGGTTCGACTATGAATTCCAAAATAACCAATCAGCCCACGCAAAGAGCTCCATTCGCCTGTGTGGTATATTATAAAAGACCGCTCTAAGGTGGGTAGATGGAGTAGAGTTATGAAGCACGAAGAGAAAATCTAAAATCAGCAATTACTCAGGGAAATTCTTGTCTTTACCTTCTGAAATCGTAGCTCTAAGATTCATGAGAATCCGTCCTCTAACCACGTAGCCGTTTACACTCCCAACCCGGGGGAAACGGAACCTCGACCAACCGTTCCCCCCTTCCCAGGGCTCTTTTTAAAATGATTGTAATATATGCTATCGTCAGTAGAGATATTCTGACGAAACATTTACGTTGTCGCAGTTTTTTAGATCTGGGGGAGGTCAAAATATCAGGGCTTACTGACTGTTTGGATCCGGTACAAGGTCTTTAAAGGGGGAAGGAAATTTATCCTTGCTCGCCCTCACTTCGGTGAATATCTCGCTTTAGCTTCATTAAGCATCTCAGATTGAACATAACAGGAATGCGTAGCGACAACGCTCTCCCCATGCCCGTCTCTCTCAGGTTGATCCTTACTTCCAGCATTTTTCCACGGCTTGTTTTTCCCGGTTTTCCTTACTCCTCAAAAGCCAGCACTCTAAATTTGAGTTCCAAATGCCACCTTCTAAAACTGTTTTTATTTCACATATTGCATGTCACCCAGTCGAGGGCCTGCATGGGGTTAACCGTTTGCCGTAAACCGGTCGAAAAACTAGGTTTTAGGCGTTAAAATTGTCTTATAATAAGTCTTATTTAGTGTTATTCTGGGTTAGCGGCAGTAGAAAAATGGCTACAATTTAACCATTAGCCGTAAAAAGTTCTTTTTGGTCGGCCCTCAGTTTTAAGAAAGTTTTGGTATTTTTAACAGGCTGTTTTAGTTAAGTTTGCAATCGTGGAAAAAAAATCATAAATATTTTCTACACGCGGGGAACCACACCGACCTAGGGTACCTCCCATGCTGAGGACGCTTTATATAAATAGAATAAAGCACCATGTCCCAAAGTGAAAGGTAATTTCTTTTTTCTTGCCTCTTCAACAACATCACGTCGCTTTACATGCTAAAAAAACGCGTCGCGTGATATCCTAAGGAACGGCTGCCAATGAAACCGGCAGATATAAAATCTGAAAATATCGAAGTTTATATCTCATTCTTAACTCTATCCAAGAAAATGGGCAAAAGTTGAGCGAATAAGACATAGGTGCACTCACTACTCCAAACGAAAAGATGTGACAAAACATCATATCTGTCACATAACGTGCTAAAGAAATGCGTTGCGTGACATCCTTAAAAACGGTTGCCAATGATCGATATTAGCAGTTATAGAGTCAGAAAATATCAAAGTTTATCTCTCATTCAGTAAACCTATTCAAAGAAATGGGCAAAAGTTATTAAGCGAATACCAATTCAAACGACAAGAAATGGCTAATGCAGGTTGATGCAGATATTTTCTTCCCTTTGTTATTGATTTCCTCTTCCATTTTAACAAAATACCAAGCGACTTGTTTCATTGTTTGACATTTAAATGTTAGTTTATTGTACTTAGATAGTAGGTAAAAACTGTTATCGGAGAATCTAAATGAAATCATTTGGCTCCAACTTTCCAGCTCGTTCTGAGCTCCATCAATTGTTTGTAAGCCATAACTAAAATTATAAAGTAAAACTTCTCGTTTTGCCTTTGGACGATTAGTTTAAACAATATATTTAAATGTATCGTTCTGCTTGTAAAAAATAACATAATTTATCGCCTTCAAAATTAAAGGAGAAATCTCAGAAAATTAACTAATACCAGACTAAATCCTTGCCATTACGGCCAAAATCTGTCAATTTGAGTCGTTTTAAGATCAAACGAATTCTGATCGGCAGAAACTAACTTTAAGTACCGATGAGTGAGTATAAATCCTCGAAAAGTTCATCACAATTTCCATCTGACATAGACTAAGATAATCGAGCAATCGGACAACTGATTATTCTCCACTTCTTATGGAAATTCTCTACACACGCACATGGCTGTAATAGCTTTATATCACTCATGAGACTAAACAGATTAAGAAAAACTCTGTAAAAAAACTCTAGAAAAGACGTTTCAACTTCGAAGTAAATGTAACGCCCAAATCCTCTCAGTAGAAAATACTTAGATTAAAAATAACTTCTCACATAGCTAGTCATGATAATTTTAAGATATCATATGGAAAAAATAACAAAAAAACAAAACAAACAGTAGTTTGAGAAGGATATCAAAGATTAAGCTCCTAAAAGCAGTTCAGACAAGCAAAAAGGCAACTTTTGAATCAATGGAAATCTGTTCTCTTGTTAAACTTGACTTTGGCCGTCTTTTGGTTCTTCCTGCTTTGAAAAGAAGACTCTTGACAAAGTTTTCGTCTGTAGCTTACTGGTTTCTGGTCCAAATATCAGCATTTGTACATATCCGAAAACTCCCTGGGATTCCAATGCTCTCTGCCTTAACTGAAAAATGAAAGAATCTAAGTTTAGGGAGGATAGTTGAGTTGCCATGAAATATTTCTTAGCACATGAAACGATACACTGCACAACAGGATTGCTTTAAAAGAACTTTGCTATTTTACTCCTATCATGTTTCCAAAATAGAATGTTATCATCGTAAATGTGTCCACTTGATTGTACTGCATCTCAGTTTGCGGAGAGAAAAATAAATTGGTAACCCAACGGAAAGGAAAATAACACACAAGTATGACTGCTCACATATGAGCAAAGATTTTGATTTAATGCAACTTTGTATTGAATAGAATGTATTACCAGAATTATTACTTACTGCTCTAAATCTCCTTGAAATCCAGGCTGACGTCGTCACCAATGAGTACAAATGGTGCCCAGTAAATCACCTCCTTGAACTTTTCAATTTCTCTCATACGCTTCATGGCCTGATTGAGAGCTTCGCTTGCCTTCTTGCCTTTGGCAAGTGCATAGTAGAAGAAACTCATGAACTCCAGGGTTCCCTCGTCGCCAATCGCCCACAAGGTTACCACAACAGATCTGGCACCGGCACCCAAAAGTGCACGGGCCATGCCGACCACACCCTCGGCCATCACCTCCCCACGAGCAGTGTGACAGCAGCTAAGTACAACCAGACGTGCTCGCAACCCAGCTTCTATGACATCTTTCATTGTCAGTAGATAGTCTTTCTCTTGCGGCTGAGGGTTATCTCTTGTGGTGTTTGGTGCCAGGATAACTTCTCCAGTTTCCATCTTACCGTGCGCTGCTATGTGAACTAAGGCCACTGATGATATTTGTTTTAACACTTCATCTTTTGTTGCCATTTCTCCAGTGAGAGGGGAGACATTGAGGATACGTCCAATCATCTCCACTTCTTTCCTTGCTCCTGGAAGTTGCACCAAAAGTCCTCCCTCATAGATGATATGTTTGAAACATGGGTCGCCGACAAGCAATGCACCAGTCTTCATGTGAAAGTCAGCTGGACAATCACGAATTAGTTGCAATGTCGTCAGAGAGGGAAGCACACGAATTTTGAAAGAATCACTTAGATATGATGAGTTGGAGTCCAGCAACGCTGCATAAGGTACAAGGCAAAATGGCCCCTCAGGAACGAATGTGATCTCGTCGTTGCCTTCGATCAGGTCAGCAATAGGAGTAACGATGATGTCATGCAGCTTCTTTAAAGCACTGGATTGGGAGTGCCTCACATCAACTCGGATCACGTCATTGGCCACTTCATCATTTGTCGGCGAGTCAAGCGGAGGATTTTCGATGGTAACAGTACCTCTTGTACCGATCTCCTTAAGAGCAGTTTTGGTCAGTAGCTGGATGAAAAATTTCAATTCATCCTCATACTTGTATTTGTTCACGTGCACTTCTCTCATCTGGATATTATCTTCACTGAGGCAAACCCAGAAGTAAACACATGGTCCATTAATAGCTATGAAAACTGTGCTCAATGGAACCCACCTCAGAGAAGTGCGGAATGCGCTGGGCGTCAAAGAATCGCCAGGCTGATATTTTGTGACCATGAGATCTCTCAGAGCTTGAGCACGTCCTTTCTCTGTGGCAAAAAGAGCCTTCACAACTTGACCTCGATTGAGATTTATACGCCACAAACCATTGTAGGCTACTTGGTGCTGATTACGATAACAAATCTTCCACTGATCGTTGAGTTGAAAACTGGCCCTGATATCATCATACAATTCTACACTCGAGTAATAAAAGTCAAAGGCCATCATAAGATTTCCTTGACAATCGAAACTGATTCCAAGGGAACAGAGTGAGCACGCCTCTCCAGTCTTACTTCCCACTTCTTTGGATATTTCTAGGTGACGTTGAAAACACTCGATAGCTTTTTTGAACTCTCTTTGACCTTGATGAATTCTGCCGAGAAGGCAATAACTTTTTCCCTCCCCAGCCTTGTCTCCCACTTCTTTAGCAATTTCTAGATCACGTTGATGGTACTGGATGGCTGTTTTGAACTGTCCTAGACCTCGATAAGCGTTGCCGAGATTGCCATAACTCATTCCCTCTCCGGCCTTCTCTCCCACTTCTTTAGCAATTTCTAGATGACGTTGATGGTACTGGATGGCTGTTTTGAACTGTCCTAGACTTCGATAAGCGTTGCCGAGATTGCCATAACTTCCTCCCTCTCCGGCCTTGTCTCCCACTTCTTTAGCAATTTCTAGATGACTTTGATGGTACTGGATGGCTGTTTTGAACTGTCCTAGACCTTGATAAGCGTTGCCGAGATTGCGATAACTCACTCCCTCTCCGACCTTGTCTCCCACTTCTTTAGCAATTTCTAGATGACGTTGATGGTACTGGATGGCTGTTTTGAACTGTCCTAGACCTTGATAAGCGTTGCCGAGACCGCTATAACTTCTTCCCTCTCCGGCCTTGTCTCCCACTTCTCTAGCAATTTCTAGATGACGTTGATGGTACTGGATGGCTGTTTTGAACTGTCCTAGACATCGATAAGCGTTGCCGAGATTGCCATAACTCATTCCCTCTCCGGCCTTGTCTCCCACTTCTTTAGCAATTTCTAGATGACTTTGATGGTACTGGATGGCTGTTTTGAACTGTCCTAGACCTTGATAAGCGTTGCCGAGATTGCCATAACTCATTCCCTCTCCGGCCTTGTCTCCCACTTCTTTAGCAATTTCTAGATGACGTTGATGGTACTGGATGGCTGTTTTGAACTGTCCTAGACCTCGATAAGCGTTGCCGAGATTGCCATAACTCATTCCCTCTCCGGCCTTGCCTCCCACTTCTTTAGCAATTTCTAGATGACGTTGATGGTACTGGATGGCTGTTTTGAACTGTCCTAGACCTCGATAAGCGTTGCCGAGATTGCCATAACTCATTCCCTCTCCGGCCTTGCCTCCCACTTCTTTAGCAATTTCTAGATGACGTTGATGGTACTGGATGGCTGTTTTGAACTGTCCTAGACCTCGATAAGCGTTGCCGAGATTGCCATAACTCATTCCCTCTCCGGCCTTGTCTCCCACTTCTTTAGCAATTTCTAGATGACGTTGATGGTACTGGATGGCTGTTTTGAACTGTCCTAGACCTCGATAAGCGTGGCCGAGATTGCCATAACTCATTCCCTCTCCGGCCTTGTCTCCCACTTCTTTAGCAATTTCTAGATGACGTTGATGGTACTGGATGGCTGTTTTGAACTGTCCTAGACCTCCATAAGCGTTGCCGAGATTGCCATAACTCATTCCCTCTCCGGCCTTGTCTCCCACTTCTTTAGCAATTTCTAGATGACTTTGATGGTACTGGATGGCTGTTTTGAACTGTCCTAGACTTCGATAAGCGTTGCCGAGATTGCCATAACTTCCTCCCTCTCCGGCCTTGTCTCCCACTTCTTTAGCAATTTCTAGATGACTTTGATGGTACTGGATGGCTGTTTTGAACTGTCCTAGACCTTGATAAGCGTTGCCGAGATTGCGATAACTCACTCCCTCTCCGACCTTGTCTCCCACTTCTTTAGCAATTTCTAGATGACGTTGATGGTACTGGATGGCTGTTTTGAACTGTCCTAGACCTTGATAAGCGTTGCCGAGATTGCCATAACTTCCTCCCTCTCCGGCCTTGTCTCCCACTTCTTTAGCAATTTCTAGATGACGTTGATGGTACTGGATGGCTGTTTTGAACTGTCCTAGACTGTCATAAGCGTTGCCGAGACCGCTATAACTTCTTCCCTCTCCGGCCTTGTCTCCCACTTCTTTAGCAATTTCTAGATGACGTTGATGGTACTGGATGGCTGTTTTGAACTGTCCTAGACCTTCATAAGCGTTGCCGAGATTGCCATAACTTCCTCCCTCTCCGGCCTTGTCTCCCACTTCTTTAGCAATTTCTAGATCACGTTGATGGTACTGGATGGCTGTTTTGAACTGTCCTAGACCTTGATAAGCGTTGCCGAGATTGCCATAACTTCTTCCCTCTCCGGCCTTGTCTCCCACTTCTTTAGCAATTTCTAGTTGACGCTGATGGTACTTGATAGCTGTTTTAAACTTTCCTTGTCCTTGATAAGGATTGCTGAGATTGGAAAAACTGTTTGCTATGGCTGTTAGTTCAGCATTACTTTTCCTTAATAATTGAAGCAGACGTTTGTTGTCATTTTCAATCTTAAAACGTGTCAAGGGTCGATAAATAATGAGCAGATTTGCGAAAATATTAGATAGAACCTTTAAACTGGAATGATAATTCGAACGTGGGCCTTTGTAAAAATTTGATTTCAAGTTATTGGAGAGTTTTTAACTAGCTCTGAAGCGCATTTATTGGTTTAGGTTCGGTCGTCATGGTGATGCTCGTCTGAAGACAAAAATGAGCCTCTTCTTTCAAGTAAAGTTTCGTGGAATAGTCGAAAGAACTCTTTAAGAATATTTTAGCTTCTTTAAACTGCTCGGTACACTATAAGAGAACATTGCTTGCATTATATGTTGAAGAATCTCTCCGGAACGTATTGATTTCCCTTGAAATATTACTCGCATTGAAACATTCGTTAAAGGATACGGCCAATCCCATATGCAACCAGTTCCTTGCTTCTTTATACAAGCAAAGTTCGACACAAGCTCTGGCTCCTGAAAAGGAGAGAATAATTGGACAGACATACTTTCACTATTTCTGAAAACACAACGTTTTCATGTTAATGATTTAGTAATAAGTGATACGATCCTTGACGGATGATGCCAACTTTAAATATCCAAACGAACTATTAGGTTAAAGCAGCTCAGAGCTATGAGAAAAAACAACCAGAAAAGTTTGATATTTGTACATTTTGTTTGCGTGCAAGCTGCTGGGAGTCTGGGCTGTAGCTTGGCTATTACCACAAGTTTATCAATTTACATTATAAAATAATTCAAATAGTGCACGCGCTCTGATTGGCCATAAAACCATTTTACATGAGCGTATGTAAACACGGTTTTCGTTCCTCTTTCATTAGTTATTTTATAAAAGAAATGTAAGTATAGCTTCGCGTTGTGGTTTCCTACGCTTATCTCGTGTTCTCTCAACCTCCCGCGTGTTTACATCAGGCTATGTAGACACGGAAAACATTTTACATTTCTTCATTTAGGTCGAGAGGCTTTCCAAACTCCTTTTACACCTGGCTTACGTTTCCAAAATATCACAAGTTTCACCGGGGGATCCTATCTTAACTCAGCTTTGTTTACAAAAGCCCTTCAGGAGAGTTTATCTGTGCATTTTGTTTTCTTTAAAATATTCAAGTTATTTGGAGTTTTAGCTGTAGCTTGGCCATAACCACATCAGGTCTGATCGGTTTACATTTAGGTCGAGAGACTTTCCAATGACCCTTTTACACCTGGGTTACGTTTTCCAAAATTTTATGTTAGAATATAAAATCCCATAAGTTATTGCATAAAGCAAAGCAAAGCCAGACCGAAAAAAGGTTAAAACTTGTGAATGCTCTGATTACGAAAAAAAAGAACATCGTGCTAAGAGTCTGAGAGTGACAAGAGTTCGTGGTTTTACCATCGTTTAGAAAAGTGCGCTGGAAAAAAATTTTTTTTTCTTTTTCTCTTTATCACTTGGTTTTTCTCATACATGTAATTGTCTATTGAGAACATAGTCGAAGAAGCTAACTGGAGAAATCCTATTGGGAAAGTATTACTTTCCTGCGAAGTGCCATTTTGCCTGATGTGAAAATAAGCAGTTCCACGTTTTGTTGACTGGTGGTTTACAGCGTGGGCCTGGTGTTGACATAACTGTTTAAAGAGGCGTGAAATCAGAATTCTCAAATCGCGTAAAAATTTCTGCCAAACATGTACTGAACAATAAGGGACAAAAATGTGCTAGCGTAAATACTTTCCTTTTGGCGGCCTCAAAAAGTTATCCGTTTGCAAATTTTTCAAAACTCGACTTTGACGGGTCTACGGGTACTAACAGCTCTCTCTTGCCGAATATGACTTCTATATTAAAAATGACCAAATTTACAATGTTTTCAAGTGCAAAAGGATAATACTTGTACTACGCAAATATCCTCCATTTTAGATGCAAATTGTACATACATCGTTAATCTCCAAAACATTGTGTGTTGATTTACTAGTAAGCACTTCTAAAACTCAGAAAAACCGAGTTTTACAAAGCCTAGTAGGCCAATTTTGGCCCATTCTTCTTTAATTTAGGGCTCTTCAAAGCTAAGTCGCCTTCAAATTTGTCGCTTTATTGCTTATGAATGGCACAACACAAGGCAAACAATGAAGAGTTCTTGAAGACACGTGCGTCGTGTACTTTACCCGGCCATCCAACACATATATCAAGAAATAGATAATTACAATCTACTAGCCCCTGAAGGATTAATGAGTGGAATCCCTTCCTGTTAACATAATCATCTGGACTTTGCCGAGGTCCAATGACTGGGACATGGCAACCATCGACTGCTGCAACCACCTGGGGAAAACCCGCGCGACTTTTAAAACCTTCAATTTTTTCTTGGACTTCATGTTGATTTTGGGGAACGTTTATATAATTGGGAAGAAGAACGTTCACTATCACCTCGCATACCTGTCGCACAATACCACAAACAGTGGATTTTCCGACACCAAATAGATTTCCGATCGTTCGAAAGTGAGCCGTGTCCGCAAGCCAATATAATGTTATGGCAACTCGATGACGCACTGTAATGGCTTTCCTGTAATTTGTGTCCCTTTTAGAGATATGTGGCGAAAGTTCTCGGCAAAGGCGATTGAATGCTTCTTTAGACATGCGAAATACTCATTCCAGTCCTTTTCTTTCCAATCTTGGCAAGTCTCTTCCCAAAATATCTGCGACCGGGGTTTTAGCCAAATACGGCGAACAGGAAGATGTTGGAGAAGAAATCGAAGCAAAAAACGAGAAAACAATGATGAAACGAGAAGTCTCCGACGGACATAGCGATTAAACCGTCTCTCTGCGTTTCTCTGTCGGTTTTGTGTAATTCTGAGGTTTTCCCTCAGCCGTGACTGCGCCAACAACAGCAGGATATTGTGATTTAAACTGACCGCCATTTTTATTGCGTCTTTAATTTTGTTGGCAACAATTAATATCAAAACGAGGCTGCGTAATACCTAACCCAGTCTGCAGTGTGAACGGTTCTTGAGTAACACATGTTTTATAAAACCATGTTTAAAAAAACTACGTTTAATGAAACTTGTTTAAATTGGTGTGAACAGGGCATAAGTCGCCTTCAAATTTGTCGCTTTATTGCTTATGAATAATTAATGATGTCTACGCATTTTGCTCGATCTGATCGAGCAACAACTTGTTTTTTCTTTCTTTGAAAGAATCTCTTCTCACCTCTTAAATGGTTATCGTCCTCATCCAGCTCAGCGTCACTTGACGTAACTTGACTTTCCTCTGTCGATGAAATTACAGAGAAGATATTTCAACTTTGTTAGTGATCACAACTATGTGCAATTAGAACTAGCGTTCTAATACTGGTGTATTCAGTGGATTTCTAAAACCTTCAAGTCGAAGTGATACAAAAAATTATACACCAGAATTAAGGTGTAGATAATCAACAAACAGTAAAAAATTACCATAAAGAAGTCTTTCCTTGTTGCCTTTTCTTACCTGTAGCTGGAAACTCATTTTTCACCTCCAGTTCTTGTCCCGTTGTTGAGAGGTTGCTTTCTGCCATTGCTAGAAATAAAATTGAATCGATTGCACTGCGTTACATCGTTAAAAATAAAAAAAGAGGAGATTCAAATGAAAGTAACTTAAAGAAAGCGTTGTATACTTAATCATAGAGGATGGATGAGAACCTCAAAGTTTCTCCGTCACGCTATTGTAGTTGCGTGACAGCTCCAGTCAAGTTCAACGGGTTGTGTTATGTTTGTTTTTTTCATTCGTTTGTTTGTTTGCTTGATTGTTTTTTAGTCTTTTCTAATGAAACGTCGTTCAAGGCTGTCACTTATCAAAATGCGTGAGTTGCAATAAACAACCTAATTGTACCCGGTAGGCATGGATAAACACAGATAAAATGTTATGCAATAAAAGACTCTTTCTCTCATTCCTTCATTTTACCGCGTGTGGGGCTGGGAGAATTCGCAAAACTTATTCAAGCACGAAACACCTTCGAAGGTCTGCGTAACCGTCGCGAATTCTACCAACACCCCGAGAGCCTATTACATAACGAAACACGTTTATCAACCCGTGGTAGCGAGTGTACCAAGACGGATAAAACGTCTAGGACGAATTTAATTTACCAGACGAGTTTAATTCGTTTTAGAAGTCGCGCTATCGTCGAATTTAATTGCTGGTGGGACCTTGAGTTAAATTCGCCTGCGATTATTTTAAGGGACTGGAGAAGATGGCACTGGAAAGTGTCCTTTCCATCAAAACTCTTGTTATAAAGAAACTTAATCTACATCAAATGAAAGCCAAGCGCAACACGCAGACTCCTGCATGGCTTAATCTTGTAGGCTATCGAATGAATTTACTGCCCCGCCAAATGAGCATTTGGCGGAGGAAGCAGACTGAAAGCGAAATGAAACAAACAAAAAAAACATTTCGATATCGCCAAGCAAAAGAGAACTTTAAATTTATTTGTGAACGAATTGCTGATCAAAAGAGATTCTTCTGCAATGTAATAGTGATTGGGGAATTTTCGTGAAGCTGCTGGGGTGCTCTTGCCCTACAGAACAGGATTCTGCTCCAATATCAGCATTTACTGAGCTCACAGTTTTCTCTTCCAGCGCACGATGTAAACACTCAAACATTGTGCCGATTTAGTCTGTCATTGCGCGAAAAGGTATATCTACTAAAACCGAACTCTGACAGATAACCAGTTAGAAATGATACTACAAACCACCTTGTAGATACGTGGTGGACATGTAGCATGTAAATCCGGTTATCATTGAAGAAATGTAAAATGGTTTCCGTGTTTACATAGCCAGATGTAAACACGCGGGAGGTTGGGAGAACACGAGATAAGCGTAGGAAACCACTACGCGAAGCGGATTGGTTTCCAGCTTCTTTCTTTTCCAGCTATGTAAACACGGAAACCATTTTACATTTCTTTTATAAAATAACTATTGAAAGAGGAACGAAAACCGTGTTTACACAAGCTCATGTAAAAGGGTTTTATGGCCAATCAGAGCGCGCGTACTATTTGAATTATTTTATAATACGACATTGATACTTTATATATGAAGATATAAATGGTACGCCTACAGCGTGCGGTGATGTCACGTTTTGGAAACTGAAAAAATTCTGGTATCTCACCGACAACCATATGATAATACCATTATTATTACTATGTATCACGAGTGTTACGACATTAAAAGAGACGTTGGCATTTTGTATACTTTTTTTCAACCTCGAGCTTTGTTTCAACTTCGTTTGTTTACGAGAGATAATAGCTGGTTATGACATTGACGAGAGCTATATTTATGCACAGCACGTTATCTAGCTTTGTCACATGCTCATCACGCGCTTCTGCCGCATAATTATCATGTACAGTTTAACCTTTAACTCTCGTGATCTAATTGTTAATTCTCGCCTCTAGCTGCTACATGTTTCCTTTCAAAGTAGGTACGGAAACTTGCTGTTAGTTCAAAGATAACGAATTCTACCTGATAAAACTTTGAGTATTTTTATTACCTGTTTGCTGGATAATGTATTGATATTACAGGGATAAGTTACACGTTATATCACTTCTAGGAGTTTAAGGATTTAGGATATTGCTTCGCGTGCAAACTATTTAACTACGAGGCAAATGAGAGAAGCCGATGAAATTTATAATTGTACGCAAGTGAAATATCTTTACGTCTGACAACAATAACCCGAGAAAATTCGACTGAAATTAAACTTAATTGTTGTCAGCCGCAAGAAAATTAAGATTACGATTTCATTGTAAATAACATGAGCTCTACAGCTCTAATCAGTTGCAGAATGAAAATTGGTTTGTACGTGTTAAACTGTTATCCTCTGAATCTCTCTCTTCGCCAAACGATGTCATTTGTTAATTCTACATGCCTGAAAATATTAAGAATAATACTTTGCTCTACAACAATTTCGAGAAAAAAATGAAGGCTGCATATTCACGAGTTTTAAAGATCTAACCTCGTCTAATTCCCAGTTTCCTGATCAAAATTGCTGTTCTTCTTAGTTATTGTGTTTGCTTTTTTATTTGTTTTATTGTTTTATGATTATTATTTGTTAACATGTTTCTGCAAGACTATTAATTGATTCAGTTTGTAATTTAATGCAGCTCTTTCTCTTTTAGTGCGAAATACTCGCAATCCGCAAAATCCCTTTTCTCTTCAGAGCAGGAAATGTTACATTCTACCATAACTGAATTAATAAGGATGTATTCACACCGTGAGTTATATTATTGTACCAATGCAATTTCTCTTCAAGTTATCAACTCGGTATATCTCTCGTTCAATGCGCTCTCTCGTGAGATATCGAGAATAATAATCCCATATCTACGAGCAGCCATGTATTATTTTGTTTATTATATAAACACCATAGGCATTTACAGACAAATTGAAAGGCGACTTTATTAAGGAATGATAATTTGCCATTCATTCACCAACCTAGTAAAGTGGCGCGAAAAGCGGGTGACCTCCAGCAGCTGATTGGCGATACCAATAAGCGTATTTTATATGATAAACATTTGTTTTTGGTCATCTTCCCTTTAGCGTTACAGTTCTCTCAAATTTTCATTTTCCACTTTCACCGTGACAACGTTTGTAAAAATAATAACGGTGAACTTTTTCTTACCGTAAACAACTCTCGCAAATTCTGCACTGAATATTTTTGCAGTCAAAAGCGTAAGCGTCCAGTGAAATCCAGTGGCGCTCTGGATTTCATTCCGATACAATCAATTTTTGAATAATAAAATCTGTTCCTTCCTAATATGAAAACGATGCTGATTCACAAAATCAAGATGGGTTTATACGTATGTAGTTGAGTCCCGAACAAGTTGAAATGGGCATCCATCCCTCAGTTGTTTTCATTCACTGGCGTTCTCTCACATGTAAAGAATATTTTAGTGTTACATCAAGGTACTTCGCTATAAGCGATAACTTTCTCTGCTCTCAACAAACACTAGTTTTTTTTGCTGGTTGTTGCGTTGATATTTACGTATACTTTGTAATAACAAGTTGCACATATTCATCACCGGAGGGAGATACAGAGCTAAAGAAATCACATCAATAATATGTATTCTTTATGTAAATTTTTTCCAATTTTCATGTCTTTCGATTATAATATGCTACATATTTCTTCATTAGCTTTCCTCACCTGAAGAGTACTTGCAATAAATTTAACTCCAATGCAGTTGTTTTCCAATAAAAATACTTGACTTCTCGTTGTATCTGGAGAAAAACATATTTAAATCGTTTCACGTGCTATAGAGAATTAAAGCGAATACCATAAGTACTCTTCTTAAAGAAATATCCGAGGAAGATATTCAAGATTTTTTAAATCTATGTACTCCATGCATCTTTGTGTGCGGAAACCCTCAGTGTATCTTGCAGGAATTTTGAGCTCCAGAATTGTCTGCTGAGTTTGGATGCAGTAAGCGAGGCCATAAATAATTGTATAATAGTTCCTACAGACATGTGACGCACCTGATCTGGAATCAGAAATGCCGCAGCTTTGTAAATCCCTCATGGGAAAATAAATGAGCCATCTCAAGGTCTGGTATGTTTATTTACATGTCAGCATTGATATTTAATCTGTCGTTTAACCTGATCTGACGGGTAAGGTTTTTTTTTTCGGTCGTTGGTTAAAAATGATTTTTTCCTCTGTCACGAAAGAGCTTGAAATTTCATTATTATGTATTTTAAGACATGAAACTTTCAACATTGATGATCTAGGCAGTATGTAAGATGATCCTTTATGTATCCATTGTATGTCATGGCTCATCAACGAGAAATCTATAGCTATATGTGAGAACTTCAAATCGTAAAATCCGATGGTCTAAGATTCGATCCTGCGTTCGTGACGAGTAAATAAGATCGATATTTCTTACATTCTATTGTCTCATGTCTCAAATTATTTCTATCTGTATCTTTAGTCAATACCAGTTTATCTCATTCACTGCATTAGGTCGCTATTAACTTATTCTGTCCTCACCTTAGCTCCTGCGAAAATGTGATTTGCCCCACAAGTCCGTAACAAAACGGTGCACTTGGCAATACCAGCAGTATTGAAGAAGCTGAATATGAGCTCAACGAACTCGAAACTGAAAATCGTGTATCATTGTTTATTTCGTGATCCATGATTCTATTTTGTAGCTATGCTGTTTCACTATTTACACGCCAAGTTTGGACAGGGCCTCATGTTACATTGTTTAACTTTTCATTTTCATTAATCCGGAGTATAGCACAATGACATAAACATACTATTTATTTTATTTTATTTTTTTTGCTGATGCGACGGTCGTTAACCCATCGCCTGCTTAGGTTGATCGAAGGGCGCTGGATTGCCATACGAGAGGTCTTGAAGGACTGGCGAGAATGAGAAACACACGTACTGAAAGCATAGTGAAGGAAATTTTCTTCTTAAAGATGCAGGCGATTTGTGGGCCTGGCAACTTCACAATTTTTTTCAGGAAAAGTTGACCAATAGAGTTGTAATGCGACGGGTGAGTGAAAAGAAATGACACGAGGTCAAATTTAGCAAAAAGTTACTGTACAGCGATTACGACTAAAAATATAAGGAAAAATTAAATCTGATTTTCTTCGACTGGATAACGTGGAATTCTCGAAAATTGGGAAATTTCCTTCTGTTGGAATACAAATAGTAGTTAATTTTTTTTGTTTGCCCAATCGAAAAAATATCTAAAACCTGGTAGGAAATAATAAAAAATACAAAGGTATTTTAACTTACCAACTTCTCCTTCTACCACCATTGTAGGATGGAAAGTGGAGGAGGTATAGAATTAGAGAAAAAAAAGGAATAAGTTTCGTGCGCCTCGAGAAAGGTGGTGCGGTGGATTAACGCTTTCACTTAGCTTATTTTTTGTCAACAAATTTAACATTCCCAACCATAATGATCCAAACTGGCACTGAGAAGACATCCCAACACCTTAATGTGAGCTGTATTGGAAAATATTACTGAAATGGCGTTGATGTTCATTAATAATAATAATAACAATGTAAAAGAAGCAAAAAACAGATTGATGTAAAAAGCACTTTGATGTTACATCGCCGAACCTTCATATTTTATTTGATCTGTTGTCAATGCTTAAAAAGTACAAAAGGCAATTCATCACTTATTCAGTACCAAAGCCTATTACATTTGCGTTCAATCAACTATAAAAAGTATAAGCCTCTCATCATGTGATATAGTCTCATACCGTCCTGAATTTACCACAAAACCTTCCTTAGCTTGGCAATTTGCACATTATTTTAAAGATCTCACTAACGTGCTAATTAACCCTGGCAGTTCTTATCATCATTGGCAAAGAAAAGTCAGGTAAATTTTAATGATTTCAAGTACCAACTGAAAGGCGAGCTTTTCCAGGTACCAGTAATGAATATATTTATAATCATTAATAATTGAATTTCATATTAACTCATAAACCAGGCAGCAATGTATAGACGAAGTGCTATACTCAGCTTTAAAGCTATTTTCGGTGGTCAATTTACGTTACCAACTCAGTTGATAATAATAAATTAACTACAGTGGAATATCAGTTTAGTAGGACAGGAGAATGAATGAAGCATCTTTAATAATATCAAAGTCATTCCTAATCTTACAGAAATTTGACAACCTGTCAGAAGGCCATCCATGGTTTATTGTTCAGTGACTGAGAAATACGTTCTTCCAAGGTCTTTTTCCTCCGTGTGTCACTGGCAGTCATTTCAATGTACGTAAAACCAAGCTCTTCACAAACCAGTGTCGCTGATGTGGTTTTACCAACTCCTGGGGAACCGGACAGAAGAGCTGCCTTAAAGGACGACCCATCTTAGTCTTTGTTGAAAAAGGAAGCTGTACAAAATAAAAATGCTTACATTTGTGATTCCATTACTTACATACTAACTACATGTATAAGTGAGTGTATGTATGAGTCGAGTGAAATAAATTCATCAAAGTTCATTGTTTACAGCTCTTTAAAAAAATGTATCTCTGAATGTGGGAATTAAGAAACAATCTGGATTCAGTGTGAAAGGTATTCAGCCTACAGCTAGACAACATTTGCATCACAACTCAGTTTAAGGTCTTCTGTAAAATATCTGCAGATTAAGGTTAGGTTCATCCACTGAAGCCTTTTACTCCAAACAGCTCACTAGTACTTCGTACTGTCTGCCATCAAATTCTTATGATATGGATTATTTAGTATTGTATCAACTAATAATCCCCTAATTAATTTTTTTCTTTTTTTTTTAATTCTCTTAACTTGCCTGCTCAATATTGTATTGATATTGTAAGGAGAAATCCTGTCTTGGTCACTTATGGGAGTTAAAGGGTCAAAGATGAAGTCAGCATGAGAGCTAGAGGACTAATCTTGCCAAAGCTTAAATTAATTTCAGTAGCATCAGGTGACTAGGAGAATTGCTACTCCCCCCCCCCCTCCCCCACTAGTATGGTTCCCCTATCTGGTTACAACCCAAACTTGTTCATCTGCTTTCTCCGACAGTTTGCCTGAACCGTTTGCATACTTGCCCGAAGAGAAGTTACATTTACATGTATTGGAGGGAAAAGCATCTTGACAATCAAATACACGTGTACTCACATTTAGAGGCTGGTTTCTTTCTATTCTTTTCCCACTCTCTCAGCCAGTTCATCAGCTCTCTCAGTTTGCTCTTATCACCCTGCTGACAAATAATCTGCTCACTGCGTGAGGTTGATCTTTGTCTACTCATAACAGACTTGGTTCTCCTGCGCACACACACAAAAAAAATTACCTTTACTGTCAAAATCTTACGTAGATTAAAAGAATAAAGCAACAAAAAACAAAAACACTGTACTTTCTTGTAACTCAATTTAAGTAACACAAACAAGTCTACAGGTGGAAGTACAGTAAAATGATCCAACAGATGAACCTAAAGGTGGAATTTAGAGTAGTGGTAAAACTGACATGTGGGTGACTGGACAGAGGAGAACAAAGAGAATAAGTGACAGATAGAAAGACAGTAATTGGAAGAATGAACATACACAAAAAGAGCAGACAGACAAACAGACAATCTAAGTGACACCATAAATTAAGTAGATGGTAGAAGGGAAATGAGGATGAACAAATTATGTTTACTTATCAGTTTCACACTAGCTTATGGCTCCTATGACATTTTTCTGGTACATGTATATCACATACATATGCATGTATTTTTATGTTATCTGTAATTTTAATACAAAGTCATGTACAGTACCTGGACGCACACAAGAGAAATTATATTCACTAAGTGTAATCATTGCACAATGCATGTAGGATGCTTACTGGTAAGGAAATAATTAATTTTAAGGCATACCTCTGAAGTGTGAATTAAATTTTCAGTGAAGTCATGCTCTTGTGCTAATTGTTGGAAAGGTTTGAAACACCCAGCTTTCAGTGCAGGTGATGATGATGGTGTTTGTGTTGTTGGAGAAGACACAGATCTTTCACTCAGTTGTGACATATCACCCTCAAACTGATCTTTTCCCTGGCCGAGGGACTCCATTGGTTCAGCTTTCTCCTTCTTCTTTGTCTTCTTCTCCACAATTGGTGGTTCATAGCTGGTCTCGTTGCCTGGTTTTGTTCTGACAAGCTCAAACAGACTGTCTCCATCTATTTGTGATGTTCCACATTGCTTAGCCTAACAGATAAGCACCAAACTTAAAAAAAAAGAAACAAAAAGACAACTACAAAAACAACAACAACAAAGAAACCATAGGTCTCTTGCCAAGTAATGTTTAGCTATTCAAGGAAGGAAATACAACCTTAAACCAGTTAAAAAGGTCTCTTAACAAGGAAAAATTTAATGAACTCCACAGCAAGAAATATAAGTTTATGCTCATGGAAAAAAAAACTATTTTTAGAAGCCAACAACAAAAAGAAAATGTTAAATTTCTACCATAGTAAATTTTTCAGTTCATGTTGGTTTCTTCTATAGACTTACAAATCAATGAATTGTGTTCATTTTGCAAATTTGTGGCAAGTTTCCCAGGTGTTTTAACTATAAGCCGCACCCAGATTTGTTTTAAAAATTTAGGGAAAAAGGTGCAGCTGCTATGTTTATGTTCACAGTTTTTTTTTTTCCTCTTTTGAGCTGTACATCACAATGTACCTTGGAAAGTTTACTCTCCCCCGGATCCCGTCCCATGACAATAAAACTCTTTTTCTTGCTCACTGAGTGGGTAACTTTTCCACCATATCCTTGAATCAAATCTGCTGTGTCCTCTCTCTTGATACTTTTCAAGATTCCCGTAATAACAAATGTCAGTCCATCCAAACAGTTTTCCACTTCCTAAAAATTAAATTCAAACTGAAAAGTTATAAATGGCGAAAAAGTAAAAAACTCCGTAGATACACCATAAATATTTCAGATCAATGTCAGCATCTGCGCACCTACCCCTCCCCCAACCCAACAACTGTCAACTGCTAACAAGTAAGGGTTAAAGTTGCATTAGGGGAGGGGTAGGTGTGCAGTTTCTCAGATACAGACATTGAACCAACATTTGAACACCAACTGATAGTAAAAGGATAAAATACATTTTTTTGTTTAACCCTTTAACTCCCATGAGTGACCAAGACAGAACTTCTCCTTACAATATAAATACAATATCATGCAGACAAGCGATGAGAATAACTAAAAATATCAACCAGGGGATTATTAGTTGATCCAAGACCAAATTCTCCAAATAACATTACAAGAATTGTACAACAGACAGTAAAGAGAATTACTAGCGAGATCTTGGGAGTAAAAGGGTTAATCAAAGCATGCATTTTACAATTTTTTCCTGTAAACTGTATCTGCAGATTTTTCCAAACCAGCTTTAATTCTAATAATCTTCATTTTCCTTTGTCTTGCATTTCTCATTAAAATTTGAAAGGATGGAAAACAAACCACAAAGAGCTTTTGAGAGATAATAATAATTTAACTACTGGAAGAAATTAACATGTAACTTCTCCCTAGAATATCCATAGATTATCCAGCAAACAGGTAATGAGAACACTAAAACTTATCAAGTACATGTAGTTGTTATAATGATCTAACAACAAATTCTCATTATTAGTTTACAGAAAAATGTGTAGCAGCTAGAGGGGAGAATTAACAATCAGATCTTGGTCTTTGAAACCTACCTGAGGGATTTCCTTTGAACCAAGCACCCTAGGACCATCTCTTGCCATAAAACTACGGAAACCAGATTTTTTCTTTTCCAATGAGGGTGGAACTTCAACCACTTCCTCTGATTTTGACACCTTTGGTGTTCCTTGGGTTGGAATTTCCTTACTAACATATTTTCATCCTTTTTTGGAGTAACAGTTTTCTTTGGACTTGGTTTTCAGTCTCTAATTGGACTTTCTGGAACTGTGGCAGCTTTGACAGCCAGTTTGCTAGCAGGAGTTGTCTTTGGTACCTCCTGAAAAGTCCATGGATAAAATTTGAAGTGAACAAATGTTATATGTATATCAAGCATTCTAACAGCTGAGAGTTGTCCAATTGAGGCAAGAGTTGTCCCAAAAGAAATGCTGATGGTGAAAGACACTGCTGCTTTGAAAAATGGTGACAAAGTGGTAACATCTTCCCAGATTGTCAAAGTTAAAATCACCAAGAATGTACCTAAAAGTTTTGCCACTATTGTTACTGTTTTTGTATAAATTCTAGGTACAGTAATGGTAGTATTTTGAGTAGTATTAGTATTGTAAGTTATTTTTTGTTCCAAGTAATGCAACTCAGTGTATCTGAGTAAAAACCATCTACTGTCATAGTAGGACAGGTTTACATATACAACATGTGCCACCAGTTAACAAATTTGAGTGAGCTTTTGGATCTTATACAAAGCCAAATTTAGTCATAAAATTTTACTGTTTCATCTACAAGTACCTTATTCAAGTGCCTAAAGACAAGTTGCCTAAACAACATACCATACACATACAATTATATCAGATCCAATCCATTCTAGTATCAGGGTAGCAGGTTCAATTAAGGATTAATAGCAATGATTAATTTTGTAACAATATTTAGTATATGTGATAAGAATACATGAAAGTCATATATTTGTACTGCGGAAAATACATTTTAAGCAAATGAAGATCATCGCAGTATATACTCAACTTAAGCAGTTGAGAAATAAGGCCTGAAAAAAATTCAGGCCTGAACGGGAATCGAACCCATGACCTCTGCGATACCGGTGCAGCACTCTAACCAACTGAGCTATCAAGCCAACTGGGAGCTGGTCAATTGTGAGTTCGTTATATACCCGTAGATGGAGAATGTGTGATAAGAATACATGAAAGTCATATATTTGTACTGCGGAAAATACATTTTAAGCAAATGAAGATCATCGCAGTATATACTCAACTTAAGCACCGGTATCGCAGAGGTCATGGGTTCGATTCCCGTTCAGGCCTGAATTTTTTTCAGGCCTTATTTCTCAACTGCTTAAGTTGAGTATATACTGCGATGATCTTCATTTGCTTAAAAATATTTAGTATACATGGTAATCAAAAGGCTTACAAACCTTTTTCTTCTCAGGGGAAGGCTTTTTAACCTCAGACTTTGATTCTGAGAAGTCTTCCTTCCTTCCTTTTCTTTGATGGTTGCTCTGCTGTTGGATGGTTGACATTCCCATTTTCTCTTCCTTCTTTTTCTCTCCCATTTTTATACTCTTCTTTTCTATTCACTTTGGAGTCTTCATTTTCTTAAGACTTGTCAGATCTCTGTGGGAAATGAAAAAAGGTAAAAAATTCTTGATTGTTCTACAAGGAACTAAGGGATGATCATTAAGTGAGTTGAGCTCTGGTCATCAAGCTTAAAATTTGCACTTTCAAGATTGATAAATTTTCTAATTTCTCATAACAATACCAATTCACAGTCAGGCAGCAATGTAATATCAGAAGAAAGAAAGTCCTCACACAAGAGGATATTTATTGCTTGAACAGCATGTTCTCAGAGATATTTTCATAACACTTGTGTGACAGACAGTAAAGAGAGTTGATTTAAATATCTTAGGGGGAAAGGACTTATCTCTATACATTTCCTAGGGTACTGACAAAGGAGAATTTGATTAACAAACAAGAGCTTAGTTGGTGAACATTTCCTTTATTCTTGTGACCTTAACCTTGACACCCGTGTGTAACACGTGCTTATCCAAAAGTTAAAATTTTGGAGAAACCGGAAAAGCAAACAATCCACAGTAAATTTCCATAAATCATCTTTCACCAAAAAGAAGCTCCAGTGAAAGAAGACCATTTAAATAACCTACTTTCAACGAAAAAAAGCGATAGATGCATATTAATGTTTGATTCAGGGGGAATATTGTAAAGAGAAATTAGATGCTAGTCAAAGGGTTAAATGTATTAGCATAAGAGCAGTGTGCTATGACAGGTCTAACATTCTCAATGCTTGATGGAAGAAAGGAAAAAACAAACAAACAGACAAAAAAAATTTAGCTGGATAATTTTAGAAGAAGCCAGATGATTCTCCAGAGCAATATCTTATGTTCTAAATGAATACCATTGTTTGGTACTGAAATGTCAAATATAATGAAAGAGAATGATGGATGATACCTCTCTTTAACTTGCTGGACCTCTTGAGAAGCTACTTTGTCTGTCTGTTTTGCAGACTCTTTTAATTTGATGGGCACAACTTCTTCCTCATCTGTAGAAACCACATCAGAATATAAGTCAAGTGCTACAATATTCAAATTCTATTTGAGGCAGAGTGGTCTAATGGTTAGTGTGCTGAACCCTGAATGAAGCAGATGGCTTTGTTTTTGTCAGCAAGCTAATACATAAGCAATGTTAAAGGTCATGCGATGTTAAAAAAAACTGACATCGTCTTACAGTACATGTACCTCAAGCTCACCTCACATTAAATATTTCCCTATCCAGCCCTCCCACTCCATCAATAGGGACCTTAAGATCCAAGGATGGCGGATGTCTACGATGGTGGGCAGAAGTTTGAATGCATGTCTATCTACTTCCAGTAGTAAATTCCCACAGTAGCTGTGTTGTCTGTGACGTCAAAACAACTAGTCTGCCGTTCCGTACAAAACGTGAGTTGATTACAGTGTTTTTATAAAATATCTTCTATAATTTTAAATATTTTGCGCATTATGGAGTCAATAACATTTTTAATTCATTTGACTACTCTTCTGGGACCTGATTTTAGCAAAAAAACATGTTTTTTTCCTTCTCCACCAAACAGGTCATGGCTGCAGCCGACATGAGTGCCAAGAATATTGCTTAGTAAGTTCTCTTATTCTTTTTACTTCATGTTTTAACAATGAATGTGGTGAAACTCAACATGAATTACCCTTAGAAAAATCTCTCGATTACTTATGTTTGTGATAGTGTCTTGCATATTTGGTGAACAAAAAAGGGTTCTGCTTGCAGTAAAAAAAAAAGGCAAACAACATACAACACAAACAAAAAAAGAATAAGCGCTAACAGTTTATTATAATTATCTTTAGAACCAACATGGAGTGGACTGAACAACATGGCAATATTCTTTGTCAGGAGATTCTTGTTCTTGAACCATTCAAGGCAAAGAAAGGAAGCATTGCAAGGGGCCAAATTTGGGATAAATTAGTGAACAATCTGAACGGCCTTCAACATCCCCAGCTCACAGTGATGAAGCGATCTGTTAGAGAATGATATATGCTTTTGAGTGACAAATTTAGAGCAAAGATGTAAGATGAAGAAAAGACAAGTGGAATAGATACAGATTTGAGTGACGTTGAAAAAGCACTTGAGGAGATAGCAGAAAAAGAAGCTGTGGTTGAAGAAACAACACAAAATGACAAAAAGAAAGTTGATAGCACCAAAGCAGCAGAAATAAGATACAGAGCTCTAGAGAACCTTGGTGGGACACAGAAAAGACAAAGGAAAGATGAGGTAGAGAATGAAACAGCAACAAGAGCAAAATGTCGAAGAAGTGGTTGTGACTCAGTCATGACAGCTGTGGTAGACATCAGCTGTTCTTGGATCTTAAGGTCCCTAATAAGCAGAGTCTGCTAAAAACCCTTGTGTCGAACTCAGTCACATAAAAATATTTGGCCATCTTATTCATCATGAAAAATATCCAAAATGTTTTCACATTCACATAAAATTCAAGACAATCACATTTTGAAGATAAATAAAACCCAAAGAAAAAAATTAAACCAAATTCATATTTTCACTCTTTCCAACCTGTTAATAAAAGCTGTTAATCCTATAAAAATTAAAAATATACATAATTATACAAAAAAGATGAAATCACAATTCCCGTGAAGATAAAGTCTCCACATCACCTTTCATGTAGAAAGTATCAGGTACCCTCAATAAGTAGACATAATTTCCTTACCTGAGTCCAAGCTGATTGCTCTTCTACTTTTCTTAACTTTTGAACTCTCCTCCTTCTTTACTGATGTGGCTTTTCTGAAACAGATGAGTGAAAGAGAACCAGGTTCTGAATACGCCCCAAAATCGTCAGCTAAATTGCTCTTTCGTCGAGTGACCCATGTTTCCTATATTATTAGTATTGCCAATGTTATATATATTTCTTGTTATTTGTATTTCCTTTGTTATTTCCAATCTTGTAATTAGTCATTTCGTTCTTGATGTATTAAGTTCGTAAAACTTTACTTAGAAACCACTGGCAATGGCATATAGATGGAAGAGTTCAGTCCAATCATCAGGAAATTAAACTCATCTAAAATTTATTGCTGGCATGTAGGTTACACCAGGCTTGTGGAAAAATAGTCTGGGTAAGGTGAAGTCTCAAGGTTTCTTTATCAATCACCTTTGAAGTTAATGAATAATTTCATTTTCCCGTCAGTCTGAGTAAATGAAAGATCAACTAGTACTTGTCAAAATTGTGAAATAAGCATCAGAGTTGTATTTTGCTACTGCTCTGCAGAATTAGTAAGCTGAAGTTTGAACAAATTTGTGGGAAATGCTAAAGTCCTGGATTTCAAACTTCAGTGAAATTTAGGTGGCAGTGTATCGCATCATGCTGTTTAACCCTTAAACTCACACATGGGATTAACAGAATTAGCAAACTGATCTTGGAAGTTAAAGAATGAAGACAAAATTAATTGCTTCAAATTATGGCCTTGTTTAAGATTAAAAAAAAAAAGGCAAAACACTGTAATTTATCAGCCTCACTCAGCTACCCTGGCATACTCAGACAAACTATTGAAAATTATACCTGCAAAGTTAGTTAATACACATACCATGTCTGACATTCCAGTCCAGAAAGATACCTTGGGTTCGATATATGTGGTTGAATGAAACTCTTGGTCAAAACATGTTGTAAAATTACCTACCACGTATGCCAATAAATACTAATTTTGGCGAAATTCCGCCGCTAAGAACCGGCTAAAACGACTAATAAACCATTTTAGTATTATAATAGTAATGTGTTGACATCACTCTCCGATGTTTACGACAAGCGACTTAATACAGGAATGGCTCCGACTTGTGATTGGATGATAAAAATATTAAAAGTTAATAAGTTATATCTTAACTCCTTGCTCGCGAGTACTCTTAACCGCGTGTCTCGATGCCGAACAATGAAAAACCAATGTGAAAACACCGATGAGTCAAACAAGTAAATGGCTACTTACATAACGAAGAGAAGGTAGAGTCTATCTTGTTCAGCGAGGTCGTTCAGCGATATTCCGGCGATGAAAAAGTCATCCGCCGAGAAGCTCCGCTGACAAAACTCATTTAGTCAGTTCAGGCGGACGACCAGAGACTGGAGCCATTCGTGTATTTAACCGCAGACAGGAATGGCTCCAACTCATGCGTATATTAATTTTTGTTTTCGTTCTGGCTAAATAATTTATACACCGAGATGAAAACTGAAAGAGAGATTTATTAGGGTTCTTCTTATGTTGAAGTCTACAGTGCTTATTACTGGAGGGCCATGTAGTTTCTAAGTTTAAAATAATGCAGCAACTGCATGTCACGTTTAGAAAATCACGAAATGTTGCGTGACTCTGCGACCGATGTTTTTAATTTACAGTATGCTCTGGTAGAGAAATATGGCTTGGCCGCAATCGAGGGAGTTTTTTTTATAGTGGAAAACTGATTTTTAGGTTATTGTTCACACCAAGGAAAAATCCATTCTGTTGTGTTATTTATCGGCGAGCGTAAAAGATCCAAACGACGCCATTCATTCAAGAACTTCAAGTGCCCTTTTACTCCCAGTCACGTGACTCGGTACAAAGTACAAACTATAACAATTTCGACAACACAACACATTCATCGGGCTCTTCATCTATTTTTGCACAACACCTAAAGGAAGAAAGTCGCGGATTAATTTTGCTTGGTAATTTCTAACAACTCCACTAGACCTAAAAAAAGAAAAAAACAAAATAAACCTAAGAAACGTCTTACCAGTCAAACCAGTGACAGTAGCTCTCGCACGGAATCATGTCGAAGTACCTTGACTGTTTGCAGTGATCATAACTGCACTTATGCGAAATCTGTAGTAGGAATTAACAACTCTGCGTGTATACAAACATGATCTTTAATACGACTGACGTTGGTTGAAATTAAAGAAAATAACAAACGGTTTCACCAGTTACACATTATACAACCTTAAAAAAAATAACAAAAAAAACAAGACTATAAAAATACTTATATTGTTACGGCCACAGAAACATTATTCAACCGCTCCTAGCGAAAATCAAAGTGCTCTGTGAGCAAACTCGTGAATTGACACATGATTTTTTAGATTATGTTTAATGTTATCTGGTTTAGGGAATTTTGTGGTTGATTGTCATATCTAGAGTACTAGCAGTAGTTCAGTGTTCGCTAATGTAGCAAAGAAACAAAGTAACGTTGGGATAAGAAGGCATTACAATTGAAATGATCATGCTATTACATTTGACAAGGTGGATGATGTCATGTGTTTTAAACGTCTATCATTTTTGTTTCTGGTTCAAAAGAAAAGGTTGGAAGTAAATGTGGGTGAAAAGTGAAATTTACTGTCTTTCGTTGTAAATATTAGAAAATCAAGGCAATACTGTCTTAATGAAAACATTAACGATTCCCTCTTTATCAAATGAGACAAACGGGAACGAGTTTTGAGTGATATGACTAAGCCAAGCCTGCCACCGTCATTTTGGATCTCCGCCTGGGTAGATTTAGGTCACGTGCTAGGCAACGTATGATCAATAACAAGATAGAATTTCATTGCAGGCCTATTTATCAATTTTGTGGTGTGTAACTTTCGCATTTTAGTACGTTGTTTGTATGTTGAATCTTCAAATTGTCTTGAAACTTAAAAGAAAATTGTTCTTTAAAAATTCACTGAAAATCGGTAGCTAAAATTGTTTGTTTAGGTGTTATCTGATTTTCGTGTTAACTTGTTATTTCGTCAGTCGCCGGCATCTTTTGTTGCTTCTCACAGGAAAAACACACGCGACGAAACGTAATGATCAATTTTGTCCTCAATCTCACGCTATAACAGAAAAAGCTTTTGAACATCTGTAAACTCCGAGCGCTTCGCAGTAAGTGATATTTTCAATGAATCTTCGGATTGTTTTCAAGTTCAAGGACTGTAAATTACAATTTTATGAAAAACGAAGGTTGTTCTGTTATTTCAGTGTGAATCCTTGCATGCCTGCCAGTCTCTGGCGCCGCTTGTTGAAACTAAAACGAAAAAAAAAACTCTTTTAAGATTATCATTGGCTTCTTTTTCACCCCACCACTATTCTTAGCAACAAAGGTCGCCATTTCGTCTGTTTATTGCTCGCCAAAAACTATAAAATGCACTCAAAAGCCTAAAATCTAAAAAAAGTTTACAGGAATCGACCAATCGAGCGAGCGAGCGAGCGAATGCCATTCCCCACATCGTATCTATAACTCGCTCTTGCGCATGCGCGCAATTCACGAGTTAAAAAAGGAAACGGTTATATTACATGATAAATTATGCAGGCAGCACAGAACGACAGAAGGCGGCAACGAAATGACAATAAGCGCTAATGAAACAATAAGTATAATTACAGAGTGAAAAGGCTTAAATAAATGGACCCCATACACGCAAAAAGAAAAAGAGAAGAAAAGAAAAACCAACAAGAAAAAAAAATGTCGCACTTAGAACTTACATACCGGCCCCTAAGGGCGGAGTGCATGCGAGGCTCTTATATTATAACTGAATTAGTTCTAAGTGTCTCGTTTAAGAGTCCTCGGTAAAATAAGGTCATGAGATGGACGAAAGCCATTTCGGCGGGAAAGCTCAAACCTCTAAAAGTAGGCAAAGCTTATCAATTGGTCGGGGAGAACTTCAACAACCCTACCAAGAGGCCACGTGTTGCGGGTGAATTTTCTGCGCTGACAAGGACAATATCTCCAACGGCCAAATTTTATGTGGGGCGAAGTCCATTTCTGTCTGCTCTGGAGTAAGGGCAGATATTCTCTAGACCATTGTTTCCAAAAAATGTCGGCAAGATATTGCACTTGTCTCCACCTGCGTCGCGACAGAGAATTCTCCTTTTTGAAAATCCCAGGGGGCATTGAGGTTCTGATTGCAAAAGGAGCAAATGGCTAGGTGTTAAAGGCTCCGGGTCTTGTGAATCGCTTGAGACTGTGGTGATCGGGCGGCTATTCAAGATACTTTCTACTTCAGCGGAAAAGAGTGGCTAGGCTTTCATCGTCGGTGGTTTGCGTTTGAAGCAATGCCTGTCGAATCTTGCGTGTAGTGCGAATACAGCGCTCCCAAACGCCTCCGTAATGTGACCCATATGGGGGGTTGTACATCCACTTGATATTCTTCTGTAATAGAGCTTCATGGATTTTGTTGTGATTCCATGCTTTGATGGATTCCCTAAGTTCTCTCTCGCCTCCAGTGAAGTTGGTACCATTATCTGATCTGATCTCTTTGACTTGGCCCCTTCTCGCTATAAATCGTCTTCATGCCATCAAAAAAGAATCCGTTTCCAAGCTGTGTACGACCTCTACATGTACCGCACGGATAACTAAGCACGCGAAAATGACTTCAAATATTTTCACAAGGCTTCGATCACGGCGCACTTGGAAAGGACCAAAGCAGTCAATCCCAACAGATGTAAAGGGTGGTCGGTCAGGGGTCAACCGATCAACAAGGAGGTCAGCCATTTTCTGTTCGCATACTGGGCCTTAGCGGTATTGACAGTCAACACACTTGGAGAGTACTCTTCTTATGACGGAACTGGTTTGGATGATCCAAAACTTCTCGCGCGCCAAACTTAAGACAAACTCTCTGCCAGAATGCTCAGAAAGCAGATGATAGTGCTCAACTATGAGGTTGGTCACGTGGTCGTTCTTGGGTAGGATAATCTGATGCTTGGCTCCAAATGTTGTGGACACCAGGCTCAATCTCCCACCAACATGCAACAAGTCATTCATTAAGATGGGGTCCAAACTTCGAAGAGAGCTACTCTTCTTAACGTACCTTTTATCTTCACTCTTGTTTAGCGACTCAAGTTCTTCCTGAAAATGGAACTTCTGTACACTCTTAAGGATCTCTAGTTCTGCGCATTCCATCTCGTCAATGGTGATCAAAGACAGAGAGCTGATGGGGACGGTTTCAACCGACTTCACTGGTTTCACACGCTTTGCAAATCTTCGCAAGTTTTCGCGGTACCGTAACAGCCACGCAACTGACGTTTTCAGTCGATGCCAGGAAGATGTTCTGTGAAAGTACCCAACCAAAGAGTGAACAGACTCAGATATCAGTGCCAAGAAACCTTGCCGTCTAATTTCACCTCCGGATCCCCTTCTGAGATAGTAACGGGCGACGAAGGGTCCTGAAGCCAACCTTCTTCCGGCTTTCACAGGAACTCCGGCCCCTTCTTTGGAAAGTCATCAAGGCTTCGGCGGTCGTCCCTCCTGACGCATAATCACCGGGGTTCACTGCACCTTCTACATAACGCCACGGATGAGGGGTTGAACCATCTCGATTATTGCAATTCGGTTGGCAACGAACATGTGAAAGCGTGCACTTTCATTCTTCATGTAACGAAGAACTGACATGCTGTCTGTCCAGAATACCGAATCAACATTCAGTGGCATATCTAACTCTCTCTTGAGCATCTTGTCCTGGCGTACAGAAACAGTCGCGGCTGAGAGTGCTAAGCGTGGAATCGAAACTCTTTTCAAGGGCGCAACGCGCGATTTGCCAAAAAGGAAAGAACAATGGACCTTGCCTTCATCGCTGACCAAGCGGTGGTAGGACGCTGAGCCGTAGGCAGCCTTAGAGGCATCCGAGAAATGATGAAATTGGCTTAATCTGACTTGACCAAAACCCGCCTGCTTCAAACAGCGACTTACGGTAAAAGCTGAGATCTTTGGAAGGTCCGCTAAACAATTCTTCCAACGTGAGCTGTACTCATCTGAGATCTCATCATCCCACACTAACCTTATGCGACGCAGGTCTTGCATAATTTCTTTCGCATTGAGTACGAAGGGTGCAAGGAAACCCAAGGGATCAAAGATACTACTGGCCATAGATAGGATACCTCTACGCTTATGTGGACGGGAGTTTATACAGACTTTGAAGCGAAATGAGTCGGTCTCCACACTCCATTGCACTCCAAGAGCTCGCTGAACTAATAATTCGTCCAAGGACGTTGCGATTGTTGCTGATCCATTTGGTTATCTTAAACCACCACGTGAAAGTAAGGCTCGTAAACTGTCAAAGTGCTGAATGGCGTCTGCTTCGGAAGGAAGGGACTTTAAGCAGTCGTCCACAAAAAAATTCCATTTGACACTGTTAATGACGCTTCGAGGGAAGCTGTGCTGATTATCTTTAGCTGTCTTACAGAGCGCAAAATTTGCACAAGCTGGCGACGAAACGGCTCCAAAGAGGTGCACGACCATTCGAAATTCTTGCGGTTCACGTGTCAAGTCGCCGTTTTCCCACTAAAGAAACCTTAGAAAGAAACCGTCGCGGTTTGGAACTGTAACTTAGTAGAACATTGATTCTATGTCAGCCATTACTGCTATCCTGTTTTCGCGAAATCTTGAAAGAACTCCCACCAGAGAGTTAGTCTGGTCTGGGCCCTTGTATAACATGTCGTTGAGGGACTTACCCATGAATTTGGCTGAGCAGTCAAATACGACCCGAATTTTTCCCGGTTTGTGGGGATGATATACTCCGTGGTGGGGTATATGCCAGGCTCTGCCTTTTTCAAGGCCATTGTGATCAGGGAGCACTTTACGTGCGTAACCCTTAGACACGATTTCTTCCATGAAGGTTGTGTAATCTTTGTATCCATAAATCCATATCGGGTTCTCCATTAGGGAAAATTCCCAGCAACGAGCGAACGATAAATAAAGGGAACAATTAATTCGGCTCTATACTTAAAAACCACTCGGTCTTGTGCGGCAAGATTGGGAAATTTCTTCCACTAAATGATTAGTAAATCTGTTCCTTCCCTGATCGAGCTGGAATAAAGCAAGACAATGGGAAATAACAATTCAAGAATGACATCGGTAAGGAATTTGCATTTTAGTCAGACTTACAGGTTACAGAATTACGATTGACTTGACTTCAAAGGCCGTGTTTTTCATATTTTTTCGGACTGCAAGAGGACACAGTTACTAACACATCGTTAGAGAAAGATTTATCACAACAGGACCTTTAAAAGCGAGATTACAGCATATACACTGTGAAAATGTAGAGGCAAATTGTTAAAGTTACCGTCGCATATGACATAATCTGACATTTTACTGATGAATAGCGAATCTACTGGCGAATCTAAGATTTGGTTTTAATGCATTCGAGTAACCTCTGAAGACGGTTGCCAGTAAGGGAGGTAGGGGAAGGGAAACACATTTCCCTTTCGGAAAATGTCGATCTTCAAAAACCTTAGAAATACCACCGACATTTTAAGGCAAACTGAGTGCGTTTTAATGTTTCATTATTTTTACAAAAAATGTTCTCCATTTCATCAAAATGATACCAGATTAGTTAAAAGGAGTGACAATTATGTATTCACATAAAACACTGTATTTGAAGACCTTTGATATATCATGGTGCATTTTAAATGTTATGTTTGAATTTTGTGTTGAAACAAAAATTGGATCCGCAAGAAACTATTTTCAGGGATGCTATCTCGCAGAATGCTAAGCCTTGCATCGAAATTCATTAGCTTTTTTCATTAAATGGTCACCAGTGTCAAGCCTGACATGCAAGCTTTCAGTGTCATGGTAGTCCTTATAGATCTTACATGCTACAAACTATTTTTTTTCCCGCAATTCGAGCAATTCTTGGCAGTGTGTGTCTTTAGATCGCCATATACTTCAATTAAAGAGTTCGACACAGTAATGGGAAATGTTTATCCGTCTATGTATGCAGCTACTTACTTTTAACAGTTCAAGAAAACCCCTAAGCGTTCTTTAAAGATGTAACTCCTCCGACAATTGAGAGTGCAGGTGACAAGTACTCGGGGATTTTATAAAAAGTGAATTTGATCTCGTCTCAAACAGTACTTCAAAGGCTTGCGGTCACATCGACCGATTATAATCCTGACATAATCCTAAGGGTTGTGTTCCACATACGGTTTTTGCTAAGCGAGAAGATATATCATTTTATTCACGGAAATTTGAAGCTTGGGCCGCACATCACAGCTTCACTCCAAGAATAGACTTAAGAGCGTGTCCACGAGAGCACCAGGCAGTCGTGCTACATGCCATCCCACCGATATCAATGAAACTTTGCCAGTTTAAAGGGTCTACCCCAAAACTAAAAAAAACAAACTGGTTTCTGTTTGGTTTTTTTCAGGGGGAGATAGACCACTCCCTTTAATCCCGCTTAATAGCAGCTGTACCCTCTCCTGCAGCCTTCGTCTAAATTTTGCAAGGTCTCTCCTTATCTTCTGCCTTGTTCGGTCAGTTTCGACTTCTGAAGGTAGATCATCGGCATCGGCCTCCTCGTCCTCATTCATATTTACCGAGAGGGACCTCGTCAATAAACCAATTTTTGTTGCGGCAGATCACCTGCTGAAGTATCGAGTGATTTCCTGCCCTATCAACCGGTCAGTCGTAGACCAAATTTCTGGCTGGTGTCGTCTCTTAAACTCGATATTTGGGAAGTCACATTAGAGGCGGTTGCCTTACAAGTTTCCTCCACTGTCCAACACACGTCTAGGATATAATTCTTTGTTGGCTGCTTTTTGTGTTTTCCAAAGAGCCCATCCAAAGTCCACCTGGCTAGTTAGGGATTGTTCGTAAGAATTTTGCCTGAGGTCCGTCCTTGAACGTAGACATCCCCCATAGAATTGCAATGAATGGTCTTCGTCTATTTCCTCTTGATCTTATCATAAGCGGATTTTTTTTGTCAGCTTCACTGTGTTTGTCTTTGTTAGGGTGCTTTTGGATGGCAGTCAATGACTGAAACGTCTCGATACATTCTTCCTTTTAGCAAGAATATCTCGCTTTCATGTTCTGTCTGTGACGGATTAGATATTGTTCTCGCCGATACGCCGGTTGCTTCAATTTTGCTTTTTCCTCGCGCTGCTATAAAACAGTTCATACATTGACCGATAAATAAAATATTATGAAATACCGTTCAGAATTTACCTTTTCTTTTCTGCGTGCAAATCAAGGGTTGACAAAGTTTTTAAAACACTTGACAAGAATTTCATGGGGTTCACCGCGATAATTTTCGTCGGCCAGAGTCAAGACGCGCCATGCGAGCCGTCATTGCCCTCTAGTAAAATAATTTTCCAAAAGTATATGTGGCGAGCGTGATGAAACGCACATTTTTTTTCATTATTGTGATCAAAGCCCAATGATGTACCTAAATGGGTAGTTACGGTATCAAACCATTGATTATGACAGGGTGAGCTAAATTTTTCTGTCGAGGTCGACGTGACTTCACATTAAAAGCGTTTTTGACGGAACAAACTAGTGAGCATCATTGCGCGAACTGAGAGAGTAAAAACTTGTATTTATCTCCCACGCGTTTCGTCTGACAAGAGTAGACTTCATCAAGGATTTTTTCAAGTAGGGTAAATGAGCTTGTTCATATACAAAAAGTAAATAAGCTGTCTCTTATCTCTTGAAGCTAGTGGATAGAATTCGCCAGGTACGCCCACGGTGTTGATATATGTGTGACATTTTCCGTTACATGTACGAGTCCGTGATCCGTTTGAGGGTCACGGATTTAGTGTAAATATTTGACCCCTCAACATCACGTAATGTCCATAGTTTACAGAGGTCTTAGAACGTTTCATTACATGGATTTGCCTTTTGCGAGTAGAAGGCTAAAAGCGAATTTCTCAGGCGTAATTGCCTTTGATTTCTTAATTGATGTTGTCGCAAACACGGTTTTTGGGAGTCACGAAACAAAAAAACTTATCAGGACCTAGCGTCATGTTCTAATGGAAATAAATAGCAAATATAAATACATTCTCTTGAGAAAAAAAGTTATAAATAACAGGGGTTCTCTGAAACAAATAGTGATGGAAAAGGGTTTCAGTTCTGGTCAATATTGACTTTTCATAGCCTACTTCCAAATCTGAGGGAACGCGCTGAGAGAATAAAAAATATAAATGTGTGATAATGCAAGGCAGAGAAAAAAAATACAAATAAAGAAAAAGGAGCAAACATAGGAACCCGTGTTGCAGCGTGCAGATATCTTTTGAGCCAGACCTACACACCTAAGCCCGACACCACTCAAAGAAACTCGAAAGAGTGCTGTATATAAACTGTCTCGCACGTGCACGCAGGAAAGGCCATGACAATCGGCGAAAAGAAAAGCAAATGCAGATGATATTTGCAGTCAAAAAACAGGAAAATAAGATAACAGAAGGATTAAAATTTTCTAGAAGTATCTTCTTGAAAAAAAAAAAAAGATAAACAACTTTTACTTCTCATGAAAGGTCACGCTGTCATGCTACAAATACTACATCTATGTGGAATTTCTTGATGGTGGAAAGTGGAAAGAACATTGTCCAGTCTTATTTTCTGGAAACATGGCGCAGTTAATGAATTTTATGGGGCTATTGATATTTCCTATCAAATAAGGGGGGCAGAGTTTTCCGTCATCCGCGGCATGGAAGAGCCGAAGTTGTTACACACAGGAACTTGTACGTCAACAAGCACGCGACATGACTTTAAAATCTCCTTTCTTGTTACAGTTTCCTCATTTTTTGTGCGATAATGATAATAGACGATCAAGATATAGATTAATGAGTGTTTTGTTCTGTACAAAAGCCCTATTTCCTGATTTTAGCAAATCTTCACAGTAATAAACGACAAGAGAAAGAAACGCTACGATTTTCTCATCGAGTTTTCGCCCACATGCATCTTTCCAAACGTGAAATTTTCCATTCCTACAAAAAATCTCGAAAGTTTTTTACATTTTTCACCTTTCTTGATCAATCATCTTGTATAAAGAGCCAAAAAATGTAGGTTTATTCGGTCAAGTGACCGCCTAAAGCAAGAGGTGCGTGACAGGTGTGGTTGAGAGAAACTTGTCACAGTCGCAGATTTTAAAAGGCATCCAAGACAAAAATGCGGTAGCGCCCAGATCTTTTTTTGATGATTTTCAGAGATGACATGATGGATTATAAAGGGGAATCAAGATTAGTGTTGATTGACAAGCCGTCAATCAAATTGACTGATACTTGCGGCGGACATTAACTAAGGATGGAAAAATATGTGTGCAAACGCTCAGAATAATTGGTTAAATACCATCACAGTGAGAGCTTCATACATTTTACCTATTTTGAAGCGATTTCCTTGGTGAAGACCAAGAAAAAACCGGGGGGGTGGTCTATCTCCCCCCGGAAAAAAACAAAACAGAAAACAGTTTGTCTTTTTTAGTTTTGGGCTAGACCCTTCAAACTGGCAAAGTTTCATTGAAATCGGTGAGATGGCATGAAGCACGACTGCCCGGTGCTCTCGTGGACACGCTCTTAAGTCTATTTTGCCTCGATTGGGCTAGCAATGTTTCTTCACACATTGCACTTGTATACTTAACAATTGGTTTATACGTAAGCGTGCGTCCATCGAGATATGAAGTACGCGGGAAGTTTGGAGAGCACGAAAGATGCGTAAGAGTTGCTCGAGGCGTAACCGATGGAAATTTTTTTTTCTCGAGGGGTTTGTTTGCTGACGTCATGAGCGTGCACCATAGGAATGTGAAGCACGCTCGCGCAATTGAAATTTACGCGCTATGTTATAAACGAAATTGATCTCGCCAGAGGGAACACCTGCCTTAAACAAACTTTGGGAAGGCGTGAAAACCAACATTTTAAGGGTTTGTTACATGAAACATGCACTAAGCAAACAGCTTATAAATAGATATGAACATTTTTCTGCTTTTGAAAGTGTACATACAGGCTAATTCTTAATGCCTTCATCTGCCATAATTATTGTTTACTAGAGAGGTTTAGCTGCATTTCCAAGAAATTTCGGATCGATTATTAAATATAAATGAGTGCAAACATATTACAAAAAAAAGAAAGCTGGGGGAAGATGGCGTCAGAATTTCCTGAGAATCTGGCAAGCTACTAAAAGCATTTTTTATTCGCTTTTTACATTCCAGGATTACCCAAGCAAAATGATTTTTAGAGTTGATAAAATATTATCAACAGTTCTCGGAAAATAGATCGTAAAGCGATGCGGAATCGAAGAACAGCATGGAAATCTCAGTGAAGAGGATCAGACAACCTTAAAATTTCTGCGAGCTGCCATCTCATTCATCTCGAACGCAAATGACATGTGCGCTGATCTAACAAACGCTGCCTTCATTATATCGCAGCCAGGGAAAGAGTTTATCATTCAAGCTGGAAATGGAGATTGGGAGTTTTTCTTTTCAGAGGACGCAAAGGATGTTGTACATGGCCACTGTGTTCGTGAGTCAGTCACCAAATACCGACGTTCGTGGACCATTAACCCTGACCTGTGAAGTTCAGGAACCCACGTCCAATGTTAGTACACCTCTTTAGGTTACGGAGGAAGAAACTCTTAAAACTCACTCAACTGATTCCTCGAGTCTTACAAATAGTGCCGACTTAAGACGTCCCTATTTAAATTTAAAAGGGATATTTGCTCCAGATACTAAATAGAGGAGGGCATTGGGGTCTATTCGAACTCGCAAAACCGCAGAAGAAATCATCCAAAACCGCAAAAACACTAAAAGTTGTTTATAAAACGTGAAATACTTCGAGATTGCTAATGAGTTATTATGACAATTTTTGAAGATGAGGATTGAAAAATCAATCAGTTGTCATTGCGAAGGTGTTGGTAGTGCGCCGCTCATTCTGAAGGCACAATTAGACGACTGTTTGAAGTTGGTCACAGCAGATAGGTGATTGCAGCAATACCAAATTGACATATCATCTCCAAATGATAAACGGAGGAAGCGAACTCACTAAATCTATCCTGCTAGCATAGTTTTTGGGTGAAAATTGCCAATTTTTTATTGCAGAGAGCCTGAAAACGGGTGTAGAAAATGATGTTTTGAAATACGTATTATATCGCTATTTTTCTGTGATTGACATCCACAGTAGACTCAGGGTGAGGGGGGTTGGGGGAGGTGTTCCTCGGAGTTCGAGGTAAGGTTATGCTGCCCACTTCTTCAATACTGATTCACTGACTAGCGATATGATGCTTCCTTTTGGATCACATACAGTAATGACATTCCATTCATTTTTCCTTTTAAGGACTACCGAAGTATCATGATCTCCTACTTTAAAAAGATTGAGTCGATTTTCCTTGGAAGAAAGATTACCAAACGATGTGGAAACGAAGGACAGCATAAAGATCTCGAGGAGAAGCAAGCTGCCATCTCGTACACCTCAGAGGCAACCAACATGGGAGCAGATCTTTCAAATGGTGAATTCACTTTTTTTACAATCAGGAAGAGAGTTTTTCATTTAGGCTGGAATTGGCGACTGGGAGTTCTTTTTTGTAGAAGATCCAAATAATGAAGTTCCCCTGACAGCACATCTGGCCCTGCCAATCGAAACGGTAGACCCAGAAAAGCACCAAGACGAAGAAATGGTTTGCTGGCCCTGCCGTCTGCTGTTTAAAAAAATCACTGTCCTGCTACATATCGACGAAGAAAAAGATGAAAATAAAAAAAGAGGCAGATTTTGTTACTAGCTTGATATTATAGGTCACAAATAACTCCATAATCTATCAGATAATTTGAGTTGATTAGGTGTCAAAATTTATTAAATTTTATACCGCTGTCAGAAACATATCCATAGTCTTTGGCTGGTAATCTTTCGTCTTCCCCATGAAAGGTGTATTCATTTGATTCACAATTAATGCCCTTAAAGAAGTCTAAAGCTTTCTTTACACGTGTATCTATCTTTTCGATTCGGGGAGTACTCTTTAGGTCTAAAGTTTGAGACACCGTTAGAGATACCAGATAACTGATTTTGACCCCTGAAAGGTACGACAAGCATCCTCACCCATTTCCGATAAACTCCTCTTCCCCCTGCCCCACCAATCCTGTCAGCACCTAAAAACAAAAGATGTGATTTGCCAACTCGTAAAATTCACGTGAACTGGTTATTTACTCATAAAAACTTTTAGGCACTGATCTGTCAGATTTTTATGCTGACAAAATCTATCCTGCTGCGAGGCAGGACGGCTGTACTTTTTTTTGTTTTGTTCGTCTTGACATAATTTGGTTGGGATTAGAATAACCGTACGTCTGCATTTGTTAAACAGACTATTCAAGTGAATCCAGAACTCGATGTGTGCACTTCTAGTGCATTAAGTATTCTTTTGTAACATAGCCAGAGATCTTGCGATGTCCACTGTTCACGCCTTTTTTTCTTTTCAAAGAGGCGTCAGAATTATTTTCATGTCAAATTTGCAGTAAACTGCTTGCGTGTCATCCTTTGTTTTCAAGGTGTCTGACCAAGTATGACTGAAAATGGCAACTCGCTTTGATAGGAATCCTAATGTTGTTGCTTCTTACTTCCTGAAATTATCACTCGGTAATATAAAAAAAAACAAAACAAAAAAACAGAGCGAGTAATACATATTTATTCAAATTCTATCATCACATAAAAAGTTGTAGGACCCGATAGCATATTAGGGACGGACCATTAGACTTTTGATGCGGGGGGGGGGGGGGGGGGGTGTTGGGTGTTGGGTGTTGGGTGTTGGGTGTTGGGTGTTGGGTGTTGGGTGTTGGGTGTTGGGCAGTAACCCCCGAAAAAAATCATCGAGCACAGGCTTGATAGAAGAAAACACAAAGTGCAATTGGCAAAAGACCCCCCCCCCCCCCCGCATCGAAAATCTAATGGTCCGTCCCTAAGGTACCTTTTTACATCATTCCAAAATGGGTTTCGTTCCGGAACGCAATGAATTTCATACCGCGTTTACATGCAAAATAATTTAGCCTGTAAAAACAAGTATTTACGTACTTTTTCTATGCTTCCCTCACTCCTAAAGAAGATTCATTTGAAGATTTTTGCCATTTAGGATCCCGTGTTGTTTTCTGGAACGCTACGTGTCAATTTGGATCCGTTTGACAGTCACACGGACGAGGAGCTTTGGAAGATTCTAGAGATGAGTCATTTGAAGAACTTTGTGTCCGGACTGGAAGAGGGTCTTTTACATCCCGTGACTGAAGGAGGCGAAAATTTAAGGTAATAAGTTTGGAATGATAAAGGGCTAACGATCGAAACGTCAGCTTTGGAACTCTTTACGGCGGCTAATTTACGTTTTCAACTCAGTTGATAATACTAAATTACCCTAATATACTCTCCCACCGACGCAGCACTGCAATTTCTTTAGAAACTTACCCCCTTTATTTATATTTTCTCACACTGTTTTAAGTGCTTATCAATTAAGAAATAGCCCATTTCCAAGATGCTCAAATCCACTGCTTTAAAAAGAGGTAAAGTTGAAAGTATTTGATGAGAAAATGACTTTTATATTTGTATGTACATAGAACTTACTACGTCTGAAAAGTCTTGCACTCGTCTTCATTTTGAATGTTGGGATTTTTCGGACCAGTTTTACTGAATATCCAGAGATAATCGGTCATTCTTTCAGTGTTGGTCAGCGGCAATTGGTGTGCTTAGCGCGTGCGCTGTTCCGTAAAAGTAAGATCCTGGTTCTAGACGAAGCCACGGCCGCAGTGGACCTGGAAACTGATGAACTCATCCAGCACACGATTCGGCGAGAGTTCGCTGACCGCACTGTGTTCACCATTGCTCACAGGCTCAACACTATAATGGACTATACAAGGTAAAGCATTCCTTAGTTAATACTTCTCTTTGCACTCGTTACATGTCTCCTCAAATGTTGATGCGGTAAGGATAAAGCTTTTCCCAGGGGTGATAGAATGAAGGGGGAAGTTTAGTTCCAGTCTAGAAATGATGCCCCTTTTGCTTAATATTTGTACATTACTGAATAGAACATATCAAACTCTTTCCCCAGTGCGACGAACATTTGTTTTTCTCGGTTCCAGGTGTACGCAACCACTAACCCCACGTAATGCGCATGCTCTCCGTTACGATTTTTTTTAAAATGGCGGACAGGTCAAAGAGAGAAATTAAAAAACACGAAGCGATTTTGCAATGAATTCTCAACATACACCCTCGTTAGAAAGGCGAATCCACGGAAGAAAGATACAAAACTGTATGATATTGAGATCGATATGATATTAAATCGATACCGAGGGCCCGTTTAATTGCCTTCCGCCACGATTATTAGCTTTCTTGACAGCTTTCTGAAGGCAGAATACTTTCTTTCTGAAGACTTCTGATATGCGGCTATTGATTATTACACCTCGTATACCTGATTGCTCAAACACTTTGTTTACGATTGTTGAAAGGACCGACTCATGGTTCTCCGTCTTCGTCTTGACATTGCTTTGAAATAGTATAAACTAGTAAGCTGAAACGAAAAATTAATCAGGGAAGTTTACGAAAAATCCAGCAAACAAGCTTTAAAAAGGCATTTATTTAGACTTCATACTTCAACGAACTTCACAAATCTTACTTGTTTATCTTGTAAGTAAACGATGGCAGATTAATTCCCGAAGCGCTTTCTGAGTTTCCCGATCCCTCTCCTACTGCTTTCACGCTTACAAAACAGGAAAAATCAAAAGGAGGAAGATACAGCTGTTTTGAAACGCCATTTGACGAAGATAAATCTGCTTTTTGTTCGACACTTTACATATCAAAACAAAGGAAATTTTTTCCTCTTTTTGATTCTGGCGGTACATTTTTAGTTAGCGCCTGCGTAAAACAGATATCGCCCGAGACCCTTCGCTCGGTCGTGTTTTGATCAAAAACGCCTTGTTAATTTCACGCAACCGCTCGGAGAAAAGGTAAAAATGACGAGGGAAAAACTTTACCTTCAAGTTAGAAAATTAGCGAAATAGAAAGCCACAATATTATAGTTTAATATTTCAGAGGTACATTGAGTGCTTTTTCCGTAGAGAATCCGCACGATGGTAAAACATTCGAAAATTACGCTCGATTTGAGTGGGGTGTTGAAGTGGGCGTGGTCACTACATTCATGTCAAGACTATTTGTACCCCATGAGTTTGATATGTTTAGCTGAATTCTCATTACGTGGCCGTGGCACTTTTGGTTTCCTCCTGTGAAGGTTATACTCAGCCGGAATTGTGAATAGTCAAGTCGCATATCTTTTGGGTGAAATGAGTGAACTCTAATTCATGTGCTACCAGCAACTGCGAACGTACCCCTCCCTTAACCCAACAACAGTCAACCGATAACAAGTTTGGGTTAATATTGGGTTAGGGGAGGGGTAGGTGCATAGTTGCTCAGATTATGACTTTGATCCCTTTTTTTCCTCAAGAGGAGGAGGTCTCGGAGTGAACAGAACTTTGCACTGAGTGATATGTGAGTCTATTGTTGTTGTTTTTTTTCAGGATCATGGTGCTGGACAAAGGTTTCATGATGGAGTTTGACACTCCACAGGCTCTGTTGGCTCAACAGGGAATCTTCTACAAAATGGCTCGTGACGCTGGACTGGCTTGAGAAGCTAGGCACCTCATGACGGCATCACAAAGCGAAAGTGCCTCTGAAGGAAATCGGGAAGAGTGGCTACGTAGGCATTACTTTTGAGCTGATGCACGATGCGCTTATGTTATCACTGACCTATCGGAAAGGATATTTTAACAGTATCAGCGTAAAAAGAAAAGGGAATGATATCTGCGATTTGGGTCCTAGCAGACAACTTGGCGTGAATTGTGTGGTGTTGGGCTGATCTCGATTAAGGGAATGTTTATTTGGCGATTACAAGTAATTGTTTTGCGTCCGTGCTCTTGAATTGCCTTCTCCATGATATTCTTATCCACGACAAAAAATTCATTTGGAAAATTATCCTTCCCCTTTTCACTTCATCTATGTCTTTCCCGCTCCCCAGCCCCCCTTTTCCTCTCCTCAACCCCCATATATTGGTTTCAGGATTTTCTTGGCAAGATTTGTTGTCCCTCTCTCTCCTCATCCAGTCCAGGCTTTAAGAAGTGTTCTATGTTGTCTACTTTTGGCCGGGCGTGGCGTTGTAAGGAGTCCTTAAGTGACAACAGAGTCAGTGTCAAACACAAAGTATATTTATTAATGAAAAACTGTATTCAAACAACCAGAGAACATTACTTTTTAAATCTAATCTTAATATGACACGTTTTAAAAATAACGTGGTCATCCTCATGACGTGATGTAAACAAAGATGTTTTACATTCCATAATATTTCTATCTGTCCAAGGCTTACTTCATCACAGTATTTTAAACTAGGAATTAAACTTAAGTATTATATTTACAGAATCTGGTTTTTTACTAAGTGGCTATGGACCTGGTAACAAGGAACATAGTTTTTGGTCTGTTTTTGTAAACATAACAGATTTAACAAATGCCCACAAATTGATTATTCGTAAAACTATCTAGATTCTCATAATCTTCACTCGTGAGAATATTGTGAGGAGAAATGTGATACAATCAATCTTGGGGTCTAAAGTGTAAACCATTATATAACGAGATGTATATTGTAACAATTGATGACGTTGCAAACGGCTTCACAAAAACACCTGATGGCACAACCATCTAAGTGATTTATACCCAGACAACAGTAATATTACATCTTATGATGTACGTGAAAAAATTACGCGCTTCTGATTGGCTGAAAACGAGTGCATTCTCGTGTAACACGAGTGCAAAGTTTTAACATAAGTGCAAATTACAAATAGCACGCTTTCAAAATTTAGTCTGTCTCGACTTTCTGTGATGTTTTCTCATGTACATTATTAACAAGTGGTAACATGATTTCTCTTGCAAGGTGGTGCAATAGGCACTTGTAAATATTTCAAAGACTTCAAATTGCACTTTTTCTACGGGCTCGTGCAATTTTCTTGTCTTTGAAAAATTTACCCGTGCATATTAACTCCAAATTGTACTTGAAATTATGTTGTTACCTATACTAACATTGAAGCGATTATTTTTCAGATAATTTATAAGACACAGAAAAAAACCCTAAGGCGAATGACGAACGCTCGGAAAGTCAGTTTTGAGACTCTACAGTGGACAATTTACATCATGAACTCAGTTAATAATACCAAATTACCTTGTTTTTCTAGCCATAAGCTGGTATCTTTAAGGACAACATGATAGCAAGCTCAACCTAGTCTTCATTTATTAAAATCACTTCGTCGCTGTTTGCATTTCGGTCCTTCGGTCCTCGAGTAGTCATAGAAGTTTCAATGATGAATTTTTCCACAATTTTCGGAACCTTTTCCTTCATAGCCCTTGCTCGCAATTTTTTCTGCCATCCTCCATCAATGTAGATTACAACGATCTTTGGAAACGATAAAGTGAGAAACGTTAACAAAGTTTTCAACAAAGGCGTTGTGTCAAAGCTGAACACCATAGCCAACGAAAACACAATAAACACAAAAGACACGATTACTGTGATCTTCAAAATTAGTATGCAGACGCCTTCTCTAAGAGGCGAAAGTTTTTTGCATGCCATTTCGAAGAGCTCTTTTGGAATTGCTATCAAGTTGTCAAGATCGTGTGTATTATTAGGTAGTTTTGGCAGCTGATCAGAGGTGGAAGGAACATCTTGAAATTGGGTTCGTTTTGAGTCCTTGTAACAATCGTACAAAGCCAGGGCAAGCTCGTGGTATGTTTTCTTAAAACAACTGTAGCTTGACCAAATGTAATACAAAACAAAAACGAAACAAGCCACGTAAGGGAGATTTTCCTCTGAGAAAGAGAGCACGAAAACATATACTAAAGCATTCAGAGCACCGGAAGCTGTTAATAGCAAAATGTTAAAGACACCAAACCATGAAACGCATGAGAGAGCAACATGTATAAGAATAAAGAGGATGAAAAATGAATTCGGCATTTTTAAATTTAAATTACTCGGTCTGTATAGAACCATGCTCAAGGCAGCTGCAGGAGAAGTGAAAAGAATGCCAGTGGAGGTTAATAAACTTACAGCAATCAATAACGCTGCTGCCACAACGGGTATACAGAGCAACAAAGAGATAAATAGTACAAGACGAATCACAAAGACTCGAGAACATTTGCAGGAAGGAATCACCGTGGGAGACATTTTAAAATAATTAAGCAAAGACCGTTTGTAAAACCTCCAACATTCTACCAAGATCAAAGGTTGGAGGCGCAAATGGTTTTTAATTAGCCGAGGAAGTTCGTCTTGACAAGAAAGGGTTTCTGACTTGAAAAACTTACAAAGGAAACAAGGCTTTGCTTTCAATGACCTTTTCGAGAAAAATGATGTGTAAAAAGCCTGAAAACAATAACAAAAACCAGACACTATGAAGAGTCTTATGTATGATGACATTTTGAAAAGACCGTCACGTTCAAAATCCGCAAAGGCAGTTGCACTGACAATAAATGGAAGAGGTATGATAACAACTCTCAAAATGAATGTTTTTTCTTTGACCCAAATTCCCTCTTTTCTAGAAAAGAAATAGTTTCCCGCAAAGCTCCGGAGACTAACGGGACTTGCTCCCTCAAGAGTGATACGAGTAACGCCATCTTGCAAGATTTCCGTCGGGTAGAACAGACAAAGAAAGGCCAGAGAGTAATACTGGAAAACTGCGATGAAGACAAAAGAGAAGAAAATCAATATCGTCTTTGGCCATTCCATGTGATTCAAATCAACTTTAAGCCATTCCACGGGACTGAAAGGTACTTTAAGTCCTTTAGTGCTGTTTTTCCAGTCTGGTATAGTTATATTCATGCACGGTCCAAGAGAAGCAGCTTTCACAAATTGATAAGATGACAAATTGATAAGATGACAAATGGCGGAAGAACGTCTTATGTAGTTCTTAGGGTTTGCAACAGTTGTGTTTGCAGGTTTTAAGGTACAAATGGCGCGTATTTCTCTATGTTTTATCTGAAGAAATTCATTTACCAAGCTTTCATTCGCTGTCATCAAGGAAACGAGTCGTTTGTTTACCAAGCAGACGTGACAATATTCAGAAACGTATTCACTTGAGTTAACAGATGTCTTATTCGCGCATTTGTCGTCCACTATCTTCTCGTATTGAACACCAAGCCTAATCGCTTTCTGGTTCGATGTTGAGGTCTCCATTTGTCGCTTAAGCCCCGTTAGATCAGCCTCGTGGACAGAACAGTTCCAGATACATTGGATTTCAGGGCTGTAGCCAAACGAGTTGTTCGCGACGTTAGCTAGAGCAACTATCAAAACCACTCTCCGAATTTGGGAAATTGATGGCATCCTCAGGGATCGATGGATGGACACAACCGTCTAAATGAGACTGAAGTTAGTTAAAACTCAACTCTAAAGTCGTGATGATTTGCAAGGTTTCCAATGACTGCACAAGCCGATAAATTTGCCGAATAAGCTCAATTTACGCTCGCTTGCGTTTTGATACATGTTTACTAGGCAATAGTTAAATTTTGAATTGGAAACTGACATCCGAAATTGAAAGTAAAATCATCACTGTTTACGACGCTAGCCAGGGCAACTATGGAAACCACTCTCCGAATTTGGGAAATTGATGGCATCCTCAAGGTCGATAGATGGACACAACCGTCTAAATGAGACTGAAGTTAGTGAAAACTCAATTTTCCCTTTAAACTAAAGTCGTGATGATTTGCAAGGTTTCCAATGACTGCACAAGCCGATAAATTTGCCGAATAAGCACAATTTACGCTTGCTTGCGTTTTAATACATGTTTACCTCGCAATAGTTAAATTTTGAATTTTATAACTGAAATTTGAAATTTGAAAGTCAAGTCAACATTGTTATGTTATGGGAGACTTTAATCCAGACCTTCTCTAATACAATCATCATGTTCCAACGCAGGAATTTACTGACAGCTTATTTTCACACGCCTTTCTTCCTCTCATCTCCAATCGAACGCACCTCACTACATACTCTGCGACACTAATTGACAACATATTCACCAACAACCTTACGGATAATGTTTTTAGTGGCATTTTTCTAAATGTGCCACCATACTATGGTGGCCAAGAGCCAAAGTTTTACAGTTTTTCTGAGACTGAATAAAAAATAAAAGAAAAATAAATTAAAACTGAAAGTAAAATGGAACGTGACTTCAAAACAAAGGAAAAAGAACGATTGAAAGTAAAATGAAGTAGAAATCAAATTTAAAAGCAAAAGTAATTGCATTATCAAAGTAAAAATCATTTGAAAATAAAACTGAAATCCAAGGGCAATTCACGTCAAAATAAAAAATAAATTCTACATCAAATCAAAACAAAAATCAAAGTGAATATCACTGTGGCCGAGGGCTGCCACCACCATGATACTGTGCGGGCGTGATTGCATATCCCATCATGCGTTGTGTCCTTTTACTCAAGTTGTGAAGATGTTTTGGTCTTGAGTGATTTTAGAAGAGTCTCTTAGCATTTCGATGTCAGATTTCAGAGAAGCCTTGTGGAAAAATAATGCCGAACTTAAAGAGGCTTTATTGAAATACATCGGTCACGGATTACAAAGACGAGAGATGTTAATGAAAGTGATCCTCGCAGTAATGTGCACTACTTAGGCAGTAGTGAAAATAAGACCTGAAAAAAATTCAGGCCTGTACGGGATTTGAACCCATGACCTCTGCGATACCGGTGCAGCGAGAGATACCGGTGCAAAGACGAGAGATGTTGGATTTCCTCACTCGTGGACTTTCCACTTTACGCGTGGAGTCTAAGAACGCATGATAGAAGGCTTCGTCATTTTGACATATTTTTCAATGATGGTACTGTTAAAGTAGATCAAGTAATGAATGTAGTTGAAACTGAGCTAAACGGGCCTGGAAAGCTAAGAGATACCGCGGAATGTACAAAAAACAATGTACAAAAAAATATTTTGACGACGCAACTCTAACGCGCTGCACAGAAAGGAAAATTATGATGCGCACATTCAATGACGATAATTTGCATAAATTCAACGAGAACCTTTTAAACGCAAAATGGTCCTCATTTCGCAACATGGAAGATCCCAATGAAGCCTATAATGATTTCATTGAAGAATACTCCAGAATCTACAACACCTGTTTCCCTTTAAAAGTTCTCAAGGGTAAACAGTCCTTTTCTCCATGACTTAGCTCTGGATTTCTAAAATCCGTTAACAAGTAGAACAGACTCTACAAGAAGGTAAACCCCTAAAAACTATCTAACATAAATAAATTCCTTGGGATCTATATTGACGATCATCTCACCTGGAAACACCATATCAGCTATGTATGTATACAAATCGCTAAATCAATGGGTATTATACTTAGGTCTCGCTTTTTCCTATCCTCCACAACCAAACTCACTCTGTACCACACCTTAATTTATCCTTATATCGTCTATTGAAACTCCGCCTGGTCGTCCACATACATACCTAACTTAAATAGAACTTATTATTTGCAAAAGTCAGCTGTGCAGGCTATCACCAACTCAGACTAACGAGCCCATTCCGCTCCTTTATTCTCCAAACTAAGAATTTTAGATGTTTTCCAAGTCAATACGTTTGAAATCGCCAATTTTATGTTTTATTATTAACGAATAGCCAAATTCAAATATATGGTACCAGAATAGCCAGTAATTATCGAACGCGTTTGTACCGTACAAATCTCAAGCAATTTACAATTCTCTACTAAGGTCCTAAAATTTGAAACTCTCTTCACTCGTTCGTCAAACCTTCTTAGCTTTAAGACGAAAATGCTTAAGTTTTACTTAAATAATCACTGAATTGGCCGAGGCGCACATTCGCAGCACTTTTTCAGTCTTTACTTGATCTATTATTGTAAGTGAGGTGGCTCTTCTATAAGCCCGGTGGCTTCCTGGGTCTCCTCGCCTTCTAGCTGATAACGTGGTAAATATATCTTTGTATTGTCAAAATGGGGAAAATGAAGATGATGACGATGAAGTAAATCCACCTTGGGAAGAATATTAGAACTTCAATTGATTACAAAGAAGAAATAATTGCGGAGTTTAGAAAACACTGTAGCATGTGAGTCTATTGTCTCTTTTTTTTAAATTTTTTTCAGGATCATGGTGCTGGACAAAGGTTTCGTGATGGAGTTTGACGCTCCGCAGGCTCTGTTGGCTCAACAGGGAATCTTCTACAAAATGGCTCGTGACGCTGGGCTGGCTTGAGAAGCTAGGCACGTTATGACAGCATCACAAAACGAAAGCGCTTCTGAAGGAAATCGGGAAGAGTGGCTACGTAGGCATTAGTTTTGAACTGATGTGCGATGCGCTTGTGTTATCACTGACTTATCGGAAAGGAAATTTTAACTGTATTAGCGTAAAAAGAAAAATGGAAATGATATCAGCTATCTGGTTCCTCGCAGACAACTTGGCGTGAACTATGTGGTGTTCGGCTGATCTCGCCGGATTCCGTAAGAAAATGTTTATTTGGCAATTACAAGTAATTGTTTTGCGTCCGTGCTCTTGAATTGCCTTCTCCTTGAGATTTTTATCCACGACCAAAAATGCATTTGGAAAATTATCCGTACCCTTTTTACTTCATCTACCTCTTTCCCCCTCCCCTCCTCCCTTCATCTACCACTTTCCCCTACCTCTGCCCCTCGTTTCCTCCCATTAATCCCTCCTAATATTGGTTTCAGGTTATTCTTGGCAAGATTTATTGTCAGACCCAACCCTCTCTCTCTCTCTCCTCATCCTCAGTCCAAGTGTTTTATGTTGTTTTTCTTTTGGCCGGGCATGTTGTTATAAGGAGTCCTTAAGTGACAACAGAGTTAGTGTCAAACACAAAGTATATTTATTAATGAAAAATTGTATTCACACAACCAGAGAACATTACTTTTCAAATCTAATCTTACTATGACAAGTTTCGGAAATAACGTGGTCATCCTCATGACGTAAAAAAAGATATGGTTTACATTCCGTAACATTTCTATCCCTCTAAAGCTTTATTCATTACAGTATTTTAAACTATGAATTAAACTTAATTATACTTTTTACAGAATACGGTTTTTTACAAATGGATATGGAACTAGTAACAGAATATGATGTAAAAAGGAACACAACTTTTGGTCTGTTTTTGTAATTGTAGCGGATTTAACAGATCTTCACGAAATGAAATACTGATTATTTGTAAAACTACTCGTCTTCAACCTACTTTGTAGATGCACTCTTAACATTAACGATTACAATTATTCCTTGGCGGAAATATTTAAAGCGTTGTAAAACCCCACTTCATAAATTATGTAACAAACAAGTTATGAGAGGAACAAACTTATCAAGTGAACTCTTAAAGCCCCTTGATCAACATATAAATTCTCATTTCTAGTCTCCTCACATATCCTAAGAAAAAAATTGTGAGTAAGTTTTCAACGTGAGAGTAATCTCTTTTCTGTGATCATGTCCTAGATTCTCATGATCGTTACTCGTGAGAATATTGTGAGAAGAAATGCGATACAATCAATCTTGGGATCTAAAGTGTTGACTATTATGTAAAGAGATGTATATTATGGTAATTAATAACATTGCAAAGGGCTTCAGAAAAACACATGATGGCACAACCACTATATTGATATATACCCAAACAACAGTATATTACATATAATGATGTACATGCAAAAAATTACGCGCTTCTGATTGGCTGAGAACGAGTGCATTCTCATATTACACGGATGCAAAGTTGTAACACAAGTGCAAATTACAAATAGCACGCATCCGCTTTCAAAATTTAGTCTGTCTCGACTTTCTGTGACGTTTTTTTCATGTACTTTCTTAACAAGTAATAGCGTGTTTTCTCGTGGAATGTGGTGTAATAAGCACTTGTAAATATTTCAAAGACTACAGATTGCACTTGCTCTACGGGGTCGTGGAATTTTGTGGTCTTTGAAAAATTTACTCGTGCTTATTAACACCAAATTGCAAATTGCATTACCTATACTAATAACAAGATCTTGCTGGCTCAATGCGAATAATTTCAGATAATTTATAATACACAGCCTGAAAGACCTGAAACCCTAAGGCCGTCGAGGTGGAAAATTGTTTCTTTGAATTTGATAAATGAAAGAGGAGGAAAGGCAAAATTAAATTGTTTCCCAACACGTAGTGGAAAAAATTTTCACACTTAAAAGGAATCTTCAGACCTTTTTCGATCTTTTTTTCAAACTTGACTGAACAAAAGATCCAAAAGCAAGGTGCGCAGTTCCAGTTAATTATTTAATCTAATTCATCCAACTCTTCCAAATTTTTTTTTCCAAATGTCTCCTACTCTGCTTATGAAGACTGTTTGTCCCTGGCTGATCGAAATTAATTCTTATAGAAAATTTTAAAAGGCAAATAAAATGCTCTAGTAAAGCCAGTTGACTTAATTAACAGTAAATAAGGTTTTTCTGGCCATATGAGTAAAGGAGGTAAGTTTCTAAAAAAACTAGGGTGCTGCGTCGGTGGGAGAGTATAAAAAGGCAATTTGGTACTATCAACTGAGTTGATAACGTCACTTGCATGGCCACCGTGAATAGTTTCAAAGCTGAAGTTTCGAGCGATAGCCCTTTGTCAGATCGAATGAAGAACGCTCGAAACGTCAGCGTTGAAACTCTTTACGATGCGCCAATTTACATTATCAACTCATTTGATGATACCATATTATCTTATTTTTCTAGTCATAAGCTGGTATCTTTAACGACTACATGATCGCAAGCTCAATGTAGTCTTCATTTACTAAACTCACTTCGTCGCTGTTTGCATTTCTGTCCCTCTGTCCTCGAGTTGTCAAAGAAGTTTTACTGATGAATTTTTCCACGATTTTTGGAACCTTTTCCTCCATAACCTTTGCTCGCAATTTTTTCTGCCATCCTCTATCAATGAAGATGGCGACGATCTTGGGAAACGCTAAAGTGAGAAACGTTAACAAAGTTTTCATCAAAGGTGTCGTGTCAAAGCTGAACGCCATAGCCAAGGAAAACACAATAAACACAAAAGACACGATCACTGTGATCTTCAAAACTAGTGTGCAGACACCTTCTCTGAGCGGCGAAAGTTCTTCACATGCCATTCCGAAGAGCTCTTTTGGAATTGCTATCAAGTTGTCAAGATCGTGTGTATTGTTAGGTAGTTTTGGCAGCTGATCAGAGGTGGAAGGAACATCTTGTAATTGGGTTCGTTTTGAGCCTTTGTGGCAATCGTATAAAGCCAGGGCAAGCTCGTGGTATGTTTCTGTAAAAGAGCTGTAGCTTGACCAAATGTAATACAAAACAAAAACGAAGCAAGCCACGTAAGGAAGATGTTCCTCTGAGAAAGAGACCACGAAAACATATAATAAAGCCCTCCAAACACCGAAAGCTGTTAATAGCGAAAGGTTAAAGAAACCAAACCATGAAATAGGGGAGAGGGCATTATGCATGATGTTGAATAATGAAACCGATATTTTTGAATTTAAAGAACTCGGTCTGTATTTAGCCATGCATAAGGTAGATGCAGGAGCAGTGACTATAATGCCTGTGAAAGTTAATAAACTTACAGTAATCAATAACACTACTGCCACAACGGGTATACAGATCAACAAAGAGATAAATAGTACAAGACGAATCATAAAAACTATAGAACATCTACAGGAAGGAATCACCGTGGCGGACGTTTTGAAATAATCTAGTAAACGTCGTTTGTAAAACCTCCCACTCTCTACCAAGATCAAAGGCTGGAGGCGCAAATGGTTTATAATTAGCCGAGGAAGTTCATCTTGACAGGAAAGGATTGCTGGCTTAAAAAACTTACAAAAGGAACAAGGCTCTGCTTTCATTGACCTTTTCGAGTAAAATGATATGTAAAAAGCCTGAAAACAATAACAAAAACCAGACACTATGAAGAGTCTTATGTATGATGACATTTTGAAAAGACCGTCACGTTCAAAATCTGTAAAGACGGTTGCACTGACAACAAATGGAAGAGGTATGATAAAAACTCTCAAAATGAATGTTTTTGCTTTGCACCAAATTCCCTCTTTTCTAGAAAACAAATAGTTTCCTGCAAAGCTTCGGAGACTAACGGGACTTGCTCCCTCAAGAGTGATATGAGTAACGCCATCTTGCAAGATTTCCGTTGGGTAGAAAAGACAAAGAAAGGCCAGAGAGTAATGTACGAAAACTGAGATGAATACAACAGCGAAGAAATCCAACTCCATCTTTGGCCATCTCCTGAGATCTACAGCTCCTTGAAGTCCTTTCGTGCTGTTCGTCCTGTCTCGTATGGTAAAATTCATGCACAGTCCAAGAGGATCTGTTTCCACAGCGTGATAATTGATGGTTTCAAATTCATTTTCGAAGTTAATAAGATGACAGATGGCGGAAGAACGGCTGCTGTAGTCCGTAGGGCTTGACACAGTCGTTCTCGCTGGTTTCAAAGTACAAATGGCACGTATTTCTCTGTGGTCTATATGAAGAGATGTATTTATAGAGCTTTTATTCGATGTCATTGAGGGAAAGAGTCGTTTCTTTACCAAGCAGACTTGACAATATTCAGAGGAGGATTCGCTTGAGTTAAAAGACTTCTCGTCCGGGCATTTGTCGTCTATTAGCTTCTCGTACTGTACGTTGAGCTTGATTAATTTGCTGTTCGTCGTCGTTGAATTCGCCATTTCACGCTTAAGCGCCGTTAAATCAGCCATGTGGACTAAACAATTCCACCTACATTGTATTTCCCTGCCGGGGCTGTAGCTGAGCGAGTTTTCTACAATGTAACCCAAAGCAACTATCAAAACCACAAAACGAATTTGCAAAGTTGAGAGCATCCTTGGTCAAGGATCGCTAGGTGTCAACAACCGTCTAGATGAGATTATTGTTCTCTCCTTCAAACAAAAGCCGTGTTGATTTGCAAGGTTTGCGATGACTGCCTAAGCGGATGAATTCGCCGAGTAAGCTATATTTTCGCTCGCTTGCGTTTTGATAAATGTTCACGCGACAGTTAAATTTAGAAATTGAAACAGAAAGTCAAATAAAATGACCGGAAGCAAATGGGGTGATGGGAGCGGCCTCAGACTGTAACAGAACTAAGAGCGGATGGGATAGTTCCTAAAATTACATTAATACAGGAGGGCTCCTGCCAATGATATTTTGTCAATTAAACAGAGCCTGAGAAAAAAAGGAAAAATTTACATCTCAACCGCACTGATCCAAGCGTTTTTTCCGGTTGATCTAAAATAAGAAACATGGTATACCTTTGGAGATCGATAAGGTTGCTTCCCCTGTTCAACGGTTTGAGAATGCAGTGGCCCGAGACTAATGAACCCTGATGAACTAAAGAGCTCATTCCTGATCCCATCGTTTTCTTAATCATTTCAAAATGATTTGCTATGAATATTAATGCGGCTCTCGGTCGCATCTCTTCTTGACAGCTGGACAGGAATATCAGACATACATGTTTGCGTGTGGGAGTCCTCAAATGGATCTCAAATCCAACATGCCTCAATTTTCAAGACACGTACAACACGGGCTTTGTTTCCGCTTTGAAAGTCACAAAAAAACTACTCAGAGCTCAGTCAAGAGGTCAAACCTATGAACACCGTTCAGAAGCTAATTGTCTTCTCCTTATATGATAGATGTGAGGCAGAGTATTTTTTATGGATGTTACTCACAATTTATTGAATAGGGATAATTATTCATTTACCATCGAATTAGGACATGTCACATGTCATTTACAGTCCGTTCCTATAAATAATCCCATTTTTGCTTTTGATATCCTCGTTGATTTTAATTTATAAACTTGAATATGAAATAACAAACAAACAAGAAAGAAACCCTCTTTACGTGCGGCAATTCAAGATTAACTCTAAAAGGAGATTTTGTACTTTCTCGCGAGTCTTAAGGCAGGTGCTCCGTATTTTAAAACTCATTTTAGGGAGTAATTAGCCACGTGGTCTCAAGAACAGTGTGACGAACCAAAGAGAAAGTTGCCTTCGGTAGAATGAACAATTTTAATGTTGGAAAGTGAAGGAAATCTGGGGAAATTGCGAAATTATGTTCTACCTATGTCATTGTACTTCTTCGTGAATTTGTCGGTTTGTTCGTGATCATGAGCAGCTGTGAATCAATGACAGATCTTCAGTGGGCTCTATTAGTTCGACGAAAAATAATGCACTGGGCAAATAACACGCATTTAAGTTTAATACAAAAATGATAATTTAGCTTTAAGTCAATGTCGTCTTGGGACGCAAGGCTTGTTATTTAGAATTCCACGATGGTTGATCGTAACAATGCACAAAAAGTGGAGACAAATTCCTCATAAATTTGTTTCCCTAAAGTGTGTTTTCATAGCCTGCATAATCATGGGAAAGCACACGTCACATTTCGGATCACTTTAATGTCAAAATTCCGTTATGGAATCGTCACCTTCAGGTCAATTTTATTTTTACCTCATAGCCCTCTTATCGAAGTTTAATTGCATGCAAATGATTCCATGTATTTTTGACAGGTCCATGACATTGAAATAATGAGACGTTTCTGCAATGCGTGCTGTCATGCTGAAACAGCGGACGATGAATTAACTTTATTTTCAGAAGAATGTATTCTTGAAGCGAAGCAACCACAGGAGTAAAGTCCGCGCCAAAACCAAAACTATAAATTCTTATAGAGTTTTATTTGCGCCGTACTTATTCTTATTAATGAAAATGCGACATCGATTTGCCGATTTTGTCCTACGATTAAACGCGGTAGCTTAACGCCCCTCAAGACAGTGCCTGAGTAAATACTTGTTTAATAGAGCACAAACGAAAAGCTCTCTCTCATGAATTAATTGATATAGTTTCCAATCGTTGTTTCTTTAATTTGACTTCAAGAATCTGTAGTCAACTTTGGCCTTTATGTTTAAAGGTGCAGTTTCTACATTTCCTCAAGAGTCTTTATCAGCCTGACTGTTAATAAAATAGTTCAATTAATGTTTGATGGGAAGAGCGCTTTGACGCGGCGCTTTGCAGCTTTACATTTCCTGAACGAATTCAATTCCTAATGATTCAAGTTTAGGAAGACAGCCTTTTTTTTCAGTTTTTGTCAAGATCATGTCGCATTGATATCAATAGAAGCAGCCAGAATAAAATTTTTTTGCTTGGCGCTATACAATAAGTATAGGAAATGCTTTTTTGAAAAATTATCTTCAAAACCAGCATCTGCGAAATAATTTGACACTGAACAGCTACGTCCACGCAATTATTTATCGTCAGCTTTTTGAAGACAAAAACGTACGGAAGGTTTCTTTACTTTTTATTCAGGCGTAAAAGAGAAAACTCGGTGAGAACGAAAGCTAATTCAGTAAAAAAAAATTCTGCATGAACACTCTTTCGTTCAGATGCAAATTGACATAGGATCTTCAGCATAATAATCTATCTTACAGGAGACATTAAATTTAAACAAGATATTGCGCCAGTTTGGCCCTTCGCCGCTAATGGTCGTATGGTTGAGTAAGTGTTGGAATAAACTTGGAACATAAGCACCAGCTCAGCTTAAACAAGGCGAAAAATTTCAAGTTTCCATAGTTAGAGCGGCACGTGAATCGTTTTCTTGAACTTAGCATTTGTATGATTGAGGAATGATTGTGGTATCAGGAAGTAGACGACATAACAAGAAAATCCGGCCGAGAAACTAAACTATATTTCAACTATCGTTAGTGACATTTTCATTTCCACAAAAAAGATAAGCTCATGGTATGAATATCATAAAGAGACTTACCTACGGCATATGAGAGTCATGTTTGGATCAAATTACATTAAACGAATGAGGCTTACATCACTTACCATCCACAACTGAATCAGGTTCAGTGTATTTTGCCGGCATGGAGCCCTGTGGCTGCCTTGTTTGTTCAGTTTAAAATGCTAGCAAAAATGAGCACAGAGGGGAGAGGTTTAAGCTTTAAAAGTACCGTGTGATAGTCACTGGAGCTCGATAAATGAAATGACACTTATCTCATGTGACATGATAGCTGAGCAAACCAGAGATGAAAAAGACGCATGTACAGGTACGGTTGAACCGTGCGACGAAAAGCGTCAAGCGACGATGCCTACGTAGATGATAATAAAACTGACCTAGACACCTCTTCGCGATCTGTGTACATGTTAGGTTGGAGATTCGAGTAGAATACCCCTATTACTGTATAGTTAGTTCATTGACAAGCTAGCGGAAGTTGTTGCAGAGGGGCTGCTCTGAGTCGCGGATTGTGGTCTTACTTTGTTATGGGAAATGAAATTGGAGGAGCTTCTAGTCATGGTAGAGACATAAGAAATAGGTTTTACGTAACATAAAATTGTGGCCGTGCAGTGTTGAAATGACACAGGTTTATCAACACAGGTGACAAAACGACACAGAAAACAAAAATACGAAAAAGACTTCTATGTCTGACAGCATTTTCTGTTAAGTTATACACCTGATAAACACTCGTTATACTAACTCCGCCATAGCTTTGTATAACAAGATAAATCACACTCATTTGGATTAGTTTTTACTAATGTTCAATTTAAGGACAGACTCCTCGTTGGCATCCCTAAACAACATTTAAACAAATAAATATTGCCGTGGGTCTCTTCAGTAGTAACTCATAGTGTCACACTAGGCCGTGCTTCGTGTAGCACGTTTTTGTTCTTAAAACTTTCGTATCATCTACAAGGATGTGGAAAACTTGAAATTACGAATTGCTGTTGTTGGCACCGACCATCTACAAATTTATTTCCTCTCGTCCCAAGATATGCAAATTATAACGTCTGCTAACATCTGCATCGGACGCATAGATCAGTCAAAAACGTTTCTGGAAAAAGATTGAAGCCATTTTTCACGAGGGCGGGACCAAGGAAATGGAAATATTATAATATTATAACCAGGCGAGGACTCGAACCTTAGTTCTTCAGGTTTTTCGGTTTTTTTTTTCTTTTTTTTTTTCAGTGTAATCAAAAGAGTGAAAAGTCGACTGTATGTAGTACGGAACCAATCCTATTATCTTCTTCTCTTGAAACCTGGTGAGTGATGGTTGGAAGTGATGGAAAATGACGAAAATTAATACCTTGAGAAAGAAAAGTAAATATTTCTAAATTAAAATATGTTTTGCCCTAAACAATCTCCCGATTCAAGACACTTTCTACGCGCAGATAAGGCAACATTGACAGGATAGTTATAATTATCACACACATACGATCCTAAATAAATAGGTGAAAATTACCAATATCAAATCTGTCTTCCACTCATGTTTTTACAAACCTGTTTTTAATTTCGCTTGCACTTTTTAAATGTTTCTTACTTTTTTAAAGACTTATCAATTTTCAAGATAACTGAGAAATGTTCAATTAGTTATCATTTTTTATTTAGTATGTATTGCGTGGTAACACAGTTTTCGTTAAGACTTTCTTGTAATCGGAATTTTGGAAAATATGTTTCCGTGGTTAATTTAACTTATCTAGCTTTTCCGATCTGTCTTTTCGAATCCAACTGACGAAACTCCTATATCTGGTCTCCTCATTCATTTATAATATTTACAGTCCTGGATCTTAAATCCCCAATTTCCTTGCCAAACTGACCCGAAGACGTATTTCAAATTTTTAATCTAAGATGGCCTTCGATGGTTATTTTACTAGTTCCATCATAGTTTAGATTCAAACGTGATTCTGGAGACTACACCTGATTCAGGATAGTATTTAAATGCAAGCAGAACATGACAAATGCTGATCACAAAATAGAATGATAAAAGTCTCTTCCTTATAACAAGCGGAGGAGCAAAAGGATCCTCATTACCTGAAGACATGAGGCTCTATCGATATGAGCTTGTGGAAACTCTACTGAAGGCAGGTATTCCCCTTTTAAAAGTCGACAGTTTGCGACCATTTCTTGAAAAATATGGTCATCGCTTGACATCTCGGAACCATCTAGCAGAATTCATTCCCATGATTCGTCAGAAGGAGATAGACTTTGTGAAATCCGAAATAGCTGCCAACAGTGCTTTTTCTGTGATCTTTGATGGAGAAGCGTTGGCAATTATCGTTCGCTTCATTGACAAAGATTGGAATATACAGCAGAGGCTTCTCAAATTAGAAATTATAGCCAAGAGCATGAATGCGGAAGAGCCTGCTCGAAGGCTGATTCAGTGCCTGGCTGTGGAGTATGGAATGCAACCAATTCCCCTAGCTGAAATATTTTTTTCTCATCACTTGTCTGTTTGATATTGTATTGATTTGGTGAGGAGAAATTCTCTCTTGGTCACTCACGGGAGTTAAAGGGTTAAGTAAGAAAAAGATATGAACCGTCATTGCATGCAGGGGTTTTCTATACATTTCTCGCGATTAATAATCAAATAAAGTGGAGTAAACAATATAAAAATATGTTTACGCCTCTCCTTTTGCTTAAAGACTTTCTTCATTTTTATTTCGACTTTGGCAACATTCTCGTTGTTGGGTGTCCGAGTAACTTTATCAGTTTTCCATTGTTTAACCTTCTGTAAAGATGCAATGACGGGGAAAACTAGCTTCTGAGAAGACCAACACAATCAGGAGACACCAAGACTCTTAGTTCTCCTCTACTGCATTTTACTTTCTATGCCTAACTAACTTGTCTCTCTTTTACTCACCCTTGTGCACGCTCTTAATTACCCTATTAGTGGGCTTGTGGGCAATGAGCTGACTGTCTTTGCAGAGTTAAATCTCTTGTTTAAACTGGTCAAATGCATTTTTTATACAAGTCCATCAAGCACATCCAAACATGACCACCGACGAACATCATTCTCAGAAATAGTCAGCACAAACTATATTAAACGATAAGACAAGAGCTTAGTTGGTGATCATTTCCTTTATTCTTGTGACCTTAGCCTTGACACCTGTGTGCAACATTGTGCCTATCTAAAAGTTAAAATTTTGGAGAAACCGGAAAAGCAAACAATCCACAGTAAATTTTCATAAATCATCTTTCACCAAAAAGAAGCTCTAGTGAAAGAAGGCCATTTAAATAACCTACTTTCAATGAAAAAAGCAATATATGCATATAGATGTTTGATTCAGGGGGAATATTGTAAAGAGAAATTAGATGCTAATTACTCTTCACAGTCAAAGGGTTAAAGCATAAGAGCAGTGTCCTATGACAGGTCTAACATTCTCAATGCTTGATGGAAGAAAGGAAAAAACAAACAAATAGACAAAAAAAAATTTAGCTGGATAATTTTAGAAGAAGCCAGATGATTCTCCAGAGCAATCTCTTATGTTCTAAATGAGTACCATGGTTTGGTACTGAAATGTTAAATATAATGAAAGAGAATGATGGATGATACCTCTCTTTAACTTGCTGGACCTCTTGAGAAGCTACTTTGTCAGTCTGGTTAGCAGACTCTTTTAATTTGCTGGGCACAACTTCTTCCTCATCTGTAGACACCACATCAGAATATAAGTCAAGTGCTACAATATTCAAATTCTATTTGAGGCATAGTGGTCTAATGGTAAGTGTGCTGAACCCTGAATGAAGCAGATGGCTTTGTTTTTGTCAGCAAGCTAATACATAAGCAATGTTAGAGGTCATGCGATGTTAAAAAAAACTGACATCATCTTACTGTACATGTACCTCAAGCTCACCTCACATTAAATATTTCTTTATCCAGCCCTCCCACTCCATCAATAGAGACATTAAAATCCAAGGATGGCGGATGTCTATAATGATGGGCAGAAGTTTGAATGCATGTCTATCTACTTCCGGTTGTCCTTTCCTGTAAATTCCCGCTGTAGCTGTGTTGTCCGTGACGTCAAAACAACTAGTCTGCCTTTTCCTACAAAACGTGAGTTGATTACAGTGTTTTTATAAAATATCTTTTATAATTTTGAATATTTTGCGCATTATGGAGTCAATAACATTTTTAATTCATTTGAATACTCTTCTGGGACCTGATTTTGCAAAAAACATGTTTTTTTCCTTCTCCACTAAACAGGTCATGGCTGCAGCCGACATGAGTGCCAAGAATATTGCTTAGTAAGTTCTCTTATTCTCTTTTCTTCAAGTTTTTAACAATAAATGTGGTGAAACTCAACATGAATTACCCTTAGAAAAATCTCTCGATTACTTATGTTTGTGATAGTGTCTTGCATATTTGGTGAACAAAAAAGGGTTCTGCTTGCATTAAAAAAAAAAGACAAACAACATACAACACAAACAAACAAAGAATAAGCACTAACAGTTTATCATTGTCTTTAGAACCAACACGGAGTGGACTGAACAACATGACAATATTCTTTGTCAGGAGATTCTTGTTCTCGAACCATTCAAGGCAAAGAAAGGAAGTATTGCAAGGGGCCACATTTGGAGCAAAATAGCGAACAATCTGAACAGCCTTCAACATCCCCAGTTCACAGTGACGAAGCGATCTGTCAGAGAACAATAAATGCCTTAGAGCGACAAATTTAGAGAAAAGATGCGAGATGAAGAAAAGGCAAGTGGAATAGATACAGATTTGAGTGATGTTGAAAAAGCACTAGAGGAGATACTAGAAAAAGAAGCTGTGGTTGAAGAAACAATGCAAAATGACAAAAAGAACGTTGATAATGCCAAAGCAGCAGAAATAAGATACAGAGCTCTAGAAAACCTTGGCAAGACACAGAAAAGACAAAGGAAAGATGGGGTAGAGAGTGAAACAGCAGCAAGAGCAAAATGTTGAAGAAGTGGTAGTGACACAATGGCATATTTGCGAGAAAAGAACAATGTTGTGCAGAAATGGAAAATGGAAGAAATGCAGCTGCAGAAGCAGCAACTAGAGGCTGAAAGTAAGAAGAAGGAGCAGTCGAAAAAGCAACATAAGGATTTAATGCTTGTCATGCTGCAGCAAACTAAACAGCAACAAGAACAAATGCAAAATTTTCAGAAGTGGTTCACGCTAATGCAGCAGCAGCAGTCTCAAATTATCATAAAACTTCTAGATAAAACAAAACTAAGTCATAGCCTGACTTTTTGCTGTGTGCAAGATGAATGTAGTTTCCAGCAATTTCAGGCATATGTTTCTTGATTTTGTTTTGTACACTTGCTTTTATTTTATTGTTAGGTCTTTCATCACATATTGCTCCTTTTTGACAATTGTAAAGTAGTTAGGAAGATGTAGGGCCTCAGGGAGGACGAGAAGGTCACTCTTATGGAAACAAAAATCGGATAAACACTGACTGTCATCCATATCATTAAGGTCAAATTTCCCATAACTTTCATAAGGAACATCTGGGTTTTTAGATGTGTTAACATCATAAAGAAGGAGTTTTTCCTCTGATATATCACCATTATCAAAACTTTGCAGAAGAATGCTACTAATCTTTCTAAATGAAGCCATGACTGAAGTACTTTCTGATAAAAATCTAAAATATGTAAACAATGCTGCCTTTGACTTGGTCTCTTAAGGATTTTTCACGCCTTGCAATGGCAACCTCTTCCCAGTCCCCCCTCAGTCATGAAGGCTGTCATAGACATCTGCAGTTCTCGGATCTAAAGGTCACTAATAAGCAGAGTCTGCTAAAAACCCTTGTGTTGACCTCAGTCACGTAAAAATATTTGATCATCTTATTTCACATGAAAAGTATCCAAAACATTTTCACATTCACATGAAATTCAAGACCCCATGTTTTGAAGATAAATAAAACCAAAGAAAAAAATTAAACCAAATTCATATTTTCACTCTTTCCAACCTGTTAATAAAAGCTGTTAATCCTATAAAAATTAAAAATATACATAATTACACAAAAAAGATGAAATCACAATTCCTGTGAAGATAAAGTCTCCACGTCACCTTTCATGTAGAAAGTATCAGGTAACTTCAATAAGTAGACATAATTTCCTTACCTGAGTCCAAGCTGATTGCTCTTCTGCTTTTCTTAACTTTTGAACTCTCCTCCTTCTTTACTGATGTGGCTTTTCTGAAACAGAGATGAGTGAAAGAGAACAAGGTACTGAATACAACCTGACATCAGTATCCATGTTCTCCATACTGTTCTCTATACATTTTCTAAGGTGCTGAAAATGAGATTTTGTTTACTAATCAAGAGCTTCTATAGTTCGTGATCATTTCCTTGACTCTTGACTCAGGGGTGATATTAGGGTCAAAGGTCAATTACAACTGTATAAAATGGAACAAAATTGAAAAAACAAATCACATACCTGATTTTTAGAGGAAGAGGATCTTCATCAGAATCTAACAAAGATATAAGATTAATTTAGAAATAGGGTCAGGACATCATTGTGATGTTGTACATATCATTATGTGAATCATTTTAAATCATGTTTTCGTAATAATGCAAATTGCATTTGGAAGTGACAAGGACACTGTGCAGCACAGTACACCATTAAAACAAAAACAGAGGTGCAATAGTTTGTGTAGAGTCTCAACATCTGTTCCTTTTGAAACTGTTAGTGTTCACCCTAAACATTACCTGAGTTAATAATGTTTTTTCTTTTCTTCTTCTTCTTCTGATTTTCTTTTGGTTTTTGTTTCCAGGCAATATGTCATCATCTTCACTGCTTAATAAACTCTGCCCAGCAAATTAACTATTACATATTTTTATTCACATAAATGTGAGTTGAATTAGTTTCTTTGGAGCTAAAATAACTTCTGGATAAGACCGGGGGGGGGGGGGGGGGGGGTGTTGTTCCTGGAGCACAACTTTCTTACAAGACATTTTCTTCCAGCTCAGAAAATGACAAGGAAAGACACCAGGTGTTGAAACCAATCCCCCCCCCCCCAGCCCCTGTCCACACAGCTAGCCATATAAATTTGACTTTTGCGCAGATCATGCAAATAAGAAAGGTGTGAGCTCAAGTTAAAAGGTAATTGCAAATGCATTGTTATCCCAGCCATGTATTCCAAAATCATCAGCTAAATTGCTCTTTCATCAAGTGACCCATGTTTCCTATATTATTAGTATTGCCTATGTTATATATAATTCTTGTTATTTGTTTTTCCTATGTTATTTCCAATCTTGTAATAAGTCATTCCATTCTTGATGTATTATGTTCGTAAAACTTTACTTAGAAACCACTGGCAATGGCATATAGATGGAAGAGTTCAGTCCAGTCATCAGGAAATTAAACTCATCTAAAATTTATTGCTGGCATGTAGGTTACACCAGGCTTGTGGAAAAAATAGTCTGGGTAAGGTGAAGTCTCAAGGTTTCTTTATCAATCACCTTTGAAGTTAATGAATAATTTCATTTTCCCTTCAGTCTGAGTAAATGAAAGATTAACTAGTACTTATCAAAATTGTGAAATAAGCATCAGAGTTGTATTTTGCTACTGCTCTGCAGAACTAGTAAGCTGCAGTTTGAAAAAATTTGTGGGGAATGCTAAAGTCCTGGATATTTCAAACTTCAGTGAAATTTAGGTAGCAGTGTATCACATCATGCTGTTTAACCCTTAAACTCCCACATGTGATTAACAGTTAACTTCTTCCTAAAATATCTTTACAATATCCAACAAAAGGATAAGTTATTATCTTGATCTAACAACAAATTCTTGCAACAAATGTACAAGGAAATTTCTAGAAACTAGAGGGGAGAATGAGCAAACAGATCTTGGAAGTTAAAGAATGAAGACAAAATTGCTTCAAATTATGGCCTTGTTTAAGATTAAAAAAAAAGGCAAAACACTGTAATTTATCAGCCTCACTCAGCTACCCTGGCATACTCAGACAAACTATTGAAAATTATACCTGCAAAGTTAGTTAATACACATACCATGTCTGACATTCCAGTCCAGAAAGATACCTTGGGTTAGATACATGTAGTTGAATGAAACTCTTGGTCAAAATATGTTGTAAAATTAACTACCTGCACGTATGGCAATAAATACTAATTTTGGCGAAATTCTGCCGCTGAGAACCGGCTAAAACGACTAATAAACCATTTTAGTATTGTAATAGTAATGTGTTCACATCACTCTCTGATGTTCACGACAAGCGACTTAATACAGGAATGGCTCCGACTTGTGATTGGATGATAAACATATTAAAAGTTAATAAGTTATATCTTAACTCCTTGCTCGCGAGTACTCTTAACCGCGTGTCTCGAAGCCGAACAATGAAAAACCAATGTGAAAACACCAATGAGTCAAACAAGTAAATGGCTACTTACATAACGAAGAGAAGGTAGAGTCTATCTTGTTCAGCGAGGTCGTTCAGCGATATTCCGGCGATGAAAAAGTCATCCGCCGAGAAGCTCCGCTGACAAAACTCATTTAGTCAGTTCAGGCGGACGACCAGAGACTGGAGCCATTCGTGTATTCAACCGCAGACAGGAATGGCTCCAACTCATGCGTATATTAATTTTTGTTTTTGTTCTGGCTAAATGATTTATACACTGAGATGAAAACTGAAAGAGCAATTTATTAGGTTCTTCTTATGTTGAAGTCTACAGTGCTTGCAAATCAAGCCCTCTTTTATTACTGCAGGGCCATGCAGTTTCTAAGTTTTAAAATAATGCAGCAACTGCATGTCACGTTTGGAAAATCACGCAATGTTGCGTGACTCTGCGACCGATGTTTTTAATTCACGTACAGTGTGCTCTGCTGGAGAAATATGGCTTGGCCGTAATCGAGAGAGTTTTCTATCGAGGAAAACTGATTTTCCAGGTTATTGTTCACATGAAGGACAAATCCATCATCGGGCTCTTCATCTGTTTTTGTACAACACCTAAAGGAAGAAAGTGGCGGATTAATTTTGCTTGGTAATTTCTAACAACTCCACTAGACCTAAAAAAAGAAAAAACAAACCGAAAAAACCTCAAATCAGTGGCAGTAGCTCTCGCACTGAATCATGTCAAAGTACCTCGACTGTTTGCAGTGATGGTACAACCAATCTTCGAACAATTTTCGGCTATAACAAGAAAGAGTAAACTGATTTTATAAAACTTGTTCTAAAATTAATGAAGGCTGTTCATCACATGACGCTGTATTGGAACGAGTATATCTCGTTTACTATTGTATCACACTACTGTTTTAGACAAGCTATTTATACCACTTAAATTTGAGAAAGAATGAGTATAACATAAACCACACGTGTAAAGTACACGAGCCATCCTAACCAAATTTGCCAACTGCTTTCCAGGCTCATCTGTAAAAAACCGCTTCAATTTTTCAAAGTGGAAAATTTTTTGCTGAAGCCATGGCTTCCGAAAATATTTCTCACCTCACCTAAAAAATTTTCAAAAGAAATTTTCAAATTTTTCACAACTTTGCCTATTCCTGCTCGTAGGTCCAGCCAAGCCCTTACGGTCATTGACCCCCGCAATAGCTGCTAACAATGGCTTATAAATATAGGCGTTTAGTGTCAACTTGTAAACTCCCTAAAGAAGATTATGACAGTTAGACGAAACGCGTCAGAGAATAAAGAAGTTTTACACTACTGTTCGCACAGCGCTGCTCACTAGTTCAGTTTTAATTTTTTTTAAAACTTTTTTAAACAAATATTTCAAAAATTATTTTGAAATTATTGTAAAATTTTACACACCTGGCAATCCTCTAAAACCGCCTCGATGGGATCTTGGTTCAGATTGCACTGTACAGGTCTTATGTAAGCTTAATTTAATCAAACTTTCACAAGTGTAATTTCTAAGTGCCATTGTTGTAGAGACTGAAAAAAATAGTGCAGCTGCATAGTTACACTTTTCAATAAATCACTCAAGTCACTCTACCAAACTCTCCATAAGGTGTTTCTGTTTTGTTTTATTTTCCTCCAAACCTAATACTTAGAGCCACTTTTTGGTAACTTCAAAACATTTTTGTGAGTGACAATCTGATATCAGCTTGGCTACCACATGTAATTTGTTTGTCAAGCGGAATTCTGGGTATGTTCCAAAGGTTGCTTGTACTAACTGTAGCCTAAAGATTCAAGCAACTTCTGTCAGACAGCACTTGGATGTCTGCTGCAAAGATGATGAGCTGTAAGTACAATATTATTGTGTGATTAACATTGATGAAAATGAAATTTCCCTCAACATTAACACTACTTGTGTAAACATTGTAGTGATATGAATGAAGGAAGTGACTGTAAAGGCAAGTGGCAGACATTTTCAAGCATGTTCTTGTGACACCCAGGTGGATTTCAGATAACTTCACACAAGTTTACTATAAGAATAATGGTAAGTACTAGAACCGTGCACTATTACATTATGCATGCACTTGGGACGTTTTAATAATTCTTGGAGCTGTATTAGGTCTTGGCTAACTCTTCCGCTTCCACAGATATCTGTAGTATATGCTCTGCCTTTTACCATTTGTTTAATCTTAGCCTTTACAGTCACTTTCTTCATCCATATCACACACATAGTATTCAAGCTGATATCAGATTGTCGCTCATTCATATCACTACAATGTTTGCACAAGTAGTGTTAATGTTAAGGGAAATTTCATTTTCTCATTTGTCTTGCCCGAAACTCGTTTCTGAGTGTCAGGCCGAACTGCATGTTACCTTGACAAAACACCATAATGAAACGCACGCTATGAAAATGACAAATCACAACAGCAAAACTGCTTGTCCCAATGTCGAAATTGAAGAATACTAGAATGCAATGGCAAAATAGCAAAGTATAATAGCCGAACGCCAAGGTAGAGTGACAAATCAACACATTGCAAAAGCAAAATAGTCAAATGTGATAACATAACAAGAACCAAATAGCATATTAAGACGTCACACTGGAATAGCACAATTGCATATCTCAATGTCATGACTGAAATTGTGGACATCATAGTTAAACATTTATTTTTGATGGTAATTACACCCCATACATAATGCCGGCATATCGACTAAGCTTCTCAAAAATTTCCTAGATATTACATTTCAACAAGAGATAAGTTCTGTAGCATGAGTCATGTCCTAACAGTGAGCCTTCATTTCTTGCTTGCAATTTAAAAAATTGATCCAGTAAAATGTTGTGTTCTGAACTTCAGTAAGCCTTTTATTCCCAGAAAGGTTTATCTGTTCGTGTTAGGAATAGGAGAGGGAGTTTTGGGGGCTCTTAAAAGCTATTAAATTGAACATAACGAAAAATTCTTAGCAAAATTTTCAGCAAAATGCCATGTTTCAGCAGTGACGCTCAAAAGCAGAATGCTTAAATTTTTACAGCATAATTTATTCGAACCTAGCCCCTATCGAACGAAATCGACTTTCGTCCAGCTCTTTGTTAAGTTTCTTAAATATTTTTCGCATGCTTTATCTGAGAGGAAGTTCCACACTTGCTGGAGCCATTCTTCTATTGCCAATTGCGTTTCCCATGATGCTTCGTTTTGGCTTAATGAAAACAGTGTCATGAAATTGTACAACGAAGGACGCGTTTATATTCCCCTTTACTTGTTTCTAACGCTTGTCGCACAAAAATCACTCACTGCTCCACCGGCCGCACAAACACAAGGCTTTGTTCCGACTGGATTGTTTACATCATGTAGCCAATGAAGCATTTTGTTTTGATGAGCTATTATCCTCCTCATCAGTTAACACTGACATTTGTGTGATCAATGATTTATTGCATTTTACGCCCTCAAGCTAAAGGGAAAAACCTCCAGCTCTACACCAAAGTGAAAATGAAAATTGGATACCATTCTCACACACTTTTGTCAACTGGTGTTGGGTAGAGCCGGGAGAACGTTTGCTCTTTGAAATCATGGAAAATAACAAGTCAAATATGACATTGGTAAGCAAATCTTTTCGTCACAAATAGTATGTCAGAGCATGATATTTTGGTGCTATTTTTATCATTTCAAGATAGCGGATTACATGCCACCGACGGTTATTCTGGTTCTTGTCGGCTTTAGACAGAGGTCACAGGAATATATATTGGCGTCTTGAAATGTACTCATTCTCTAACAATAGTGAAAATTTACATGAAGCTTCATTAGGACTAGGTATTGACCATTCCTCGGGCTTCTATATATATATATATAGCCATAACAAACAATTTCTTCAAAACTTAAATGTATTTACAGTCAGTTCCGAATGAATCCTAGCTCTAATGTTCATAGCAAAACCTTGGAAATGTTGAAAATCGTGGCGTGACATATTTTCCACAGTATTTGGGACGTGTTTGAGTGACCCAAGCGAATCCGCCATAAAAAGGCTGAGATGTCAGGCACCCCTTCTCTGTAATCAACTCGCCTGGAGTGATATATCACGTAATCCTCGACAAATCAGAGCGCGAGAAATAATGGCGATAGGAATGAGTGCAGTTAAATTCGTTTTGTAATCAAGAGTATGATCACAGACAGAATTGGACGACACACAGTCCTGTTACCAATTAATCATAACCATTACAATTTTCGAAAAAAAATACATCTAACATAAATATCTCTGATAGAGAAAGTGCTTTAAGTTAAAGATCTCTCCATTTTAGACATTTCCCAGTTTTTCCTTGGATAAGAAGTTGTTGTTATGGGTATTGTGATCAATTCTGTGATTGGTGGACTGAGTGGACTTAGTTTCAACTGTTGACTACTTCAACTGTGCGATTACAGGTGTCCGATTACAGCCAGCTGTCCGATTACACCGTTGGATTATAACTGTACAGAATGATTAGTGGAAAATAAAGCTGCTAATGCACCAATCACATTTGAGGAAATTGTATTGATTGTCATGATCGCTATAATCACCTGAGTAATTTTTAGAAGCTAAAAAAATTTGAATTTTATTTTGGTCTGAACGAAATGACTTATCCCGTGAGCATTTGAAGAACCGACGTAGATGACTCCTGTGTGCTCCTGAAAAATAAATGCTCGAGCTTAAAGAAAAAATAAAAGTCGATTGTCCTAGAAGTTTAGGCAGCAGCTAGTGCAAATGTTGAACCGAGAGATAACAATGGGCCGCATACACGAGAAACAGTGGAAGTGATTCCAATCTAAATAGACCGCAACCTGGGCCTACGAACGCATTTATCAGCGATGTTGTTAATACTGTCTTCGGAGAAATAATATTCCCAGTCGCCTTTTCCAGCCTTGACGGTAAATTCCATCCCTGATTGTGCAAAGATGAACAGAGCACTTCTCAGGTCGGCTCCATCTTGGTAAGAAATTGATGGCTGCTTTTAAAAATTTTATTTTTGTTCGGTCATGTTCACTGAGACGTCTTCTATCTTCCACTTTTTTAACCTCAGCTCCCAGAATAGGAGATGTGATTTTGTTAACAACTATTTTGGTATTTCTTGGATAATCCTGAAATCAGGAAGTAAGACGCAGTTTTTTTGTAATTTCTTTATTTTTTGGCATTCTACAAAACATTACTCTACTTACAATACAGTACAGGACTCGGTTACAATACGTCACTTACAATAATTCATTGAGAACACACTACTAACAAAGTATAATTTACAATCAACTTGATTACAGTAGATGACTTACTTTAGATTACTTCCACTACCTACACAATACTCTACATTCACATTATTTTACGACATATTACACTACTTTCAATGTGTTACGGTAAATTACTTACAGTATCATACTAGTAGTATATAGCAAAATAGTATGCGTTACAATAAAGTTTGACTTCCTATGCTACTCTGCATTGTTTGAACGACACCCATCCCACAAACCAATATGTGGCAAAAGCTTATCCCATTTCTGAAACTGTTTAGCTAATTTATTCCGCTTTGCTGCCATCTTCATTCCTACCTGGTATATTTTCCCGATCTTGGCCTTATAAACTCGTACGGAGGGATTCTTAGAATTCAATTTACACTTGCATATATAAAATTTAGATGTCAGTATTAGATGATTTAGAATAATAAAGTCCTCTTCCGCAGTGAAAACTCCAAAAAATATATCCATTATCGTAAATGTTTGAAAGTTAACTAGACATTCACCAAGCCAAGAAGTGAAAGCCTCCCAGAAAGCCTTTGTAACATTGCAATAGAAAAATAAATGTTCGAAAGATTCAACCTCTTGTTTACAAAAAGTACATAAAGGCGAATCCGACAATCCCTACCTAAACAATCTTTCGTTTATAAGTACTATATTATTTAATACTTTATATTGGAATTCTCTAATTTCAGTTTCAATTGTGACGGTAAAAGGCAAGGAGTATTTTTTATTCCAGTCAAACTGAAACTGTGGAAATTTTTCCTTAAATTTTTTTTGCGCAGTTGGAGGGATTTGCTTTTTGCTTTTAAACGCGTTATGAAGCGATATGGGTGTGACTTTTGCTAACATTACCTCAGAATCTCCCAACTTCAAATAAATTATGTCATCTGTATGAGAAAGGAGATGTTGAGCGCTTTGTCTAATAATACGCGTCCACGACGCTCATTTACTTAAAATGTTGTCAGTATCGGAGATAAATTTGTATGTAACACCTTAACAGTACTCTTTAAGAAGATTCCAGTGTCAGAAATGAGATCACCGATCGTAACAATTCCTTTAGAAAGCAAGTGTTTTTCGAAAAGTGAGAGCTTTTGGACAGTAATATTTTTATCGTTCCATATAACCTGGTGAACTACATCTTCATACGAAACTATGGAAGGTTGCCTTAACATGGACCAAGCGTCCAGGCACTCCTTATAAAAGGCCGGAAGGTAGATAGGTAACTGTCTGGTATCAAAATGACACTTAAGAATAAATTCTACCCCTACCTGAGAAAGGAAGTAATTCAATGTTATTTTCCAAGAGCTGTTATTATCTTTATTTGTAAATCTTTTTAATACCATCACCCTCTGTGCGAGGATCATCGACTAGATATCCAACACATGCAAAATCGTTTCCACATATTTATTGTATCTTTGATAGACTTTAAAACTGCTTCAAAGTTCGCTTTCATCCTCGATGAGACGATATAGTCAAAAACGATCCCCAGAGTTTTAACTGAAGTTCGTACTTTATGAGAATAATTTCTTTGATCAAGACGATGGCTACCAATTGCAAAAATTTCAGTCTCATCTTTATTGACTTGGAGGTTGGAGAATCTAGAAAACGACTTCAGAGTCGCCACTAAACGGTGATATGACGTAGTATTTCTAAGAAAACGAGTCATGTCATCGGCAAAAAGGGTTAATCTGATTTCTTCCTCCTTAGCTGATCCATCACACGTTTATGTTTATTGCTACATTTTGTGACATTTTGTTAAACAGAAATGCTAGGCTATGATAAATTTTCGCTCTTTGTAATCTAAGAACCTACCAACACATTTTAACCAAACTTTTGGTGGACTCATCTGACTCGTGATTTAGAACTCCTGTAAGAGAGTCTCGATAGTAGTACCTTTATGACATTAAAATATTTAAATGTTGCCTCCATAACATAAAAAAATCCAATTTTAGGCGGTTGAACATCTCAACATTTTCGGGGGAATCACGTGGTTTTCGGAGGGAGTGGAGGGGGAGCGGGGAGGGGGGGAGGGTCTTCGCTGACAGAGGATAAAGGAAGGACCAAAGAAAATTGACTGCTGATTAAGGGGGGATCATAAGATAACTACGGAACCTTAGTGGGGAGGGGGGGGGGATAGGGGGAATCAAGTAAATTATATTGTGACACAAACAAAATCCGCCTTACCCCCTTACCCCCTTACCCCCCGGCAATAACAACGACGGTTCCCCAAAGATTAAAAATTCGCACATTTCACAAACCACATAAGAAAAAAATGGATAGATTACACTTAAACCCATCAAAATCCTCGAATACATCTAAACGATGTGATTGCACTAACGACTTTACATAAAAATTGATGAGACGAAGTGATAAAAGCTCGATGCCATTGACTCTTCTCGTTTTAAGTGCACTTTTCATGCTAAAATCGTTTATTACTCTCAAAACATAGATTCATAAAAATTGCATAATGGTTTCTAGCAAATATTCTGCATCGTTTTCTCTTTGAGGCAAATGAATGAACTTGTTTGAGACGAGTCTCCTAAAAGATATCACATTTTCATTCATTTGTTTACGATTATCCTAATAAAAAGTGAGGTGTGGTCTAAGGGTTGATATGAGCTACGAAAGAATTTAAGGTTTTTCAGTTGAAAAGGGAATTACAGTAAACCTATTATTTGTTTTCTAAGTCGTATTTTCTTGTCAAGATCAATGGCTACTGTTCTTTTGACAAGCCAAAAGTTATAGTGTAGAAAATGAAAAACTAAAACGATCCGCCATATTGGATAACATCTACGGCCCCTGGTAGCGTCGTTTGCATATCTGTCCAATAATATTAACATCATAGCCGTAGACGACATAACAAGCTATCTATATAAGGTAAAAACCTTTCAAAATACCGCAACGTAACTCTGAAGGAGGGAAGGGTTCCAACCACCCCTCCCCTGTAGAAAAAGTTGGGGCGTGAGTTAATTTTTATGTACGTCCAAGGGTTACAGTTATTCATCTGCAGAATGTTATCGCTAATCGTTATGGACTACTCTTTTTTTTTATCATATATATGTATTCTGATTTTTCTGTTCTATTTAAATGTTACTACCTTTGAAAGAAAGTGGTATCAATGCTGGGTAATTGGAATTCAGTTGAATTTGATAATTACAAAAGGAATTTGAGCACTCTAAAATCTTATTGAAGGGCTTTTTACTTACCCTTGACGTAAAAAAAATTAGTTTTACCCTGATGAAAATTGGAGGTGCAAAAGAAATCAGTTATTGGAAGAGGGGAGTATGTCATAAACATTACTGTATTAATGAGTTTTAGTAACATTCCATCAGATAGGGTCACTCTAGAAAACCCCCGGTAAGGCTCTGATGGACCTTGCACCGAGCGATAACAGTGTTTCACCAAAACGGCAAACAGCAGATGAGACTTTGTCCCAAAAGAACCTCAACCAGGGCTTGCGAACGCATTTACCAGTAATCTGGTTAGAATTTTCCTCGGAGAAATAATACTCCCAGTCACCTCTTCCAGCCTTAACGACAAACTCTTTCCCTGCCTGAGCGAAGAGAAACACAGCATTTGTGAGATCGGCTCCATCATCCAGCGCCATTGGCAGGAAATGAATGGCAGCTTTTAAGAACTTTATGGTAGTTTCATCGTGGCCATCGGGATAACTTTTATCTTCTATTTTTCTGACCTCAGCTCCAAGAGCAAGGGCTGTGATTTTGTACACAGTAACTCTGTAACTTCTTGAAAAATCCTGAAATCAGATACCCAAGACTCAAGTGAATATGAGAATTAACCTTGGGAATATATCGTATAGGTACAAAGCTTCTATCAGAAAATGCAAGTTTTATTCATTCGTTTTAAAATTAGCTAGTTGTTGTTGTTGTTGTTTTTTGGTATTTTTGAAGTCCTATAAACAAGTTCCGAAGTTTGCATCGGTGAGAGTAACACTGTCTGGAAAATCTTAACTTGTGTATCACTGAATCGGTCGTTTCGCTTGTATTCGGATGTATCCTGAGTGTAACCAAATTATGAGAGAATTATAAACAACAGCATTGAAAATACAGGTATGGACTCTCGCTATGTAGAAATTCAGCCTGTGAACTTCCATAATTTCGTAGAAGTGGAAATAGCAAACTTAAGTAATTGCTAAATTAAATTGAGCCTTTTTATCAAGTGCTTGTTATAACTCTTTTTTCTGTGTCGTTAATGTACAAAAAATGTGGCTCGCCGGTTGATTGATTCAGATTTTTTCTCTGTCAATCCCTAGTTGTTGTCAATCCCTAATTGTCAATCCCTAGTTCTCCATGAGAACTAGGGATTGACAATTCCTCGGGTCCCTATAAATATCTAGCCACAACAAACGATTTTTGCAAAACTTAAACTTATGACAGTCAGTTCCGAATGAATCTAAGCTCTAATGTTTACAGCCAAACCTTAGAGATGATGGAAATCCTAGCGTGACATATTTTCTTCAGTGTTTGGGTCGCGGTTGAGTGATCCAAGCGAATCCGCTATGTCTAAGATGAAGACCAGAAAAAGGTTTAAAACGCATCAAGTCCATCCTTCTCCAGTTTCCTTTTTAGAGAGTATGAAACTTCTTTGCACTACATTGTTGTGGCACACACGATTGCACGAATAAATGTTTACGAATGAAATAGTTCTGACAAAAACCCTTCAACCTGACATTGGAATCTGATTGATTTAAGAGTGCTTGTCTGTAAAAATCAGACAAATCCTAAATTTCGTGGCAAGGGTGAAAAATTCGATTTCTTTCTTATTTTAATATTAGACAGGCAAGACTATAACTAAAATCACTGGATACTTTTTTTGGCAAAATATCTTTATTTCAGAGAAAAATACAAATAACAAAATTCCGTTAAAATCGTCATTTTTAGCAGCAAATTATTGCGCAAGTTTGAGGGCTTCGTGTTCAAAAATGAATCCCAATCTCGTCTTCTTAACACTCAAATCTTCTTTTTTAACCTCATAAGACCTCACAAAACGATTTTTGTAAACACTGACTTCCTCTTTGCGTGTAAAATAATTTAATTACGAAAGCATACATTTCTCTTCAGTAAAAGTACTTAATTTAATTTTCGGCATGTGCTAAATCTTCAAATGGATTAAGCTTTGGGCGGTAGAATTACGAATAGATGTTCTCAATATTACTGTAAAAATTTCTTTGGGCAAATGATTGAGAGCGATACGAAAGCTTTTCAAAGTCCGTTAAAATGCAGTCATTTGACCTTTCGCGGTCAACATTCCAGTCGCGAGTCACACACGTACTTTAATATGATTCAACCCATATGAGGCCGGAAAATGTACATGAGTACACGTTTCCAAATGCTCTAACCTCATTTGCGGTAGAAGAAAGATCCAAAGACCATTTTACTGTGGTTATCTCGTCGCTCGTCGTATTTATAACGTCCGATGAAACTGCCTGTCAATCTGCGAACTGCCACCAACCTTCGTTGTAAAACGTTTGACATCTTTCTGTACTGTGGCATCTTATCCAGCGGTTCAGTTGACTGTGAGTGTTGTTCGGTTTGTGGTGCAGTAGATCTGATCGATGTTTTTAAAAGTGGCACTACACATATGTTGCAGTCAACGTAGTTTTGTATACGGAGAGTCGTCACGCAATGCAAATCATACAATGGAAAGTTATTTTTTAGGGGGTAGGGGAAGGGGAAAGTAAAAGGACGTCACTCTGCTGCTAAGCTTTCTTTAGTTGTTGTGAACATCGAAATCTCTCACATGTAAGTCGCGGAGATCGGGCCTTTGGCTGATACTCGTTGAAAAGCTAAATTTAGTACCTGCTAAAAATAGTAAGCCTTAGTAAACAAAACCTGGTTTATGGTAATTACACGATGCCTATTATTCGCTTAGAGCGGGGCTTTGGACTTTGTTTTTAACATATAAACTAACTTACACGGTCAACTATGTTACATAAAATTGGAAGGTTGTTGTTCGTTCAAGTCGCTTATTGGCGGAGTTTGTGATTACAGCACTAGAGATCGAATGCGTGAAACGGAAATTGTTCCTTTACTTTCATGCACTAAGAATATCACAAGTCATGAGTCGGCTTTCAAATTTACCGGTCCTGAAGATGAGATCGACCTTATTTTGTGCCGAGCGCACATATGTCGGCCCCTCTGTAGTTTAAGGTTTTAAACGGTAGTTAGGTCTGTTAACAGTGGTTAATAGTACCACTCCCTTATGCAAGCCCCACCCATTGGCCACGGAACATAGCACCCCAGCCTCACATAAGCCACGCATCCCCACCACCGCGTTTTGTAGCATGGTGTTGTAAAAATGTACAAAAGGTTCTCTTCCGTGCTATTAGGGTATTCCTTGCAATTTTAGTAGAAAGAAAAAGACCCCTAATAAGTACGACAGGCACAGAGCGCCAAAAAAACAAGAATATTTCCCTGCAATAAATAAATGTATTTTACTGTTTGTCACCAGACAGAGATGACACTATTACAAAAATGTTTAAAGAATAAAATATTTTGTAGGTTCCAAGAGTTCAATTCTGATAATGCTTAATTATATGGAGTTTTGTCCTTCACCTACCCCCTAAAGTTCCTTTGTCATCGGTATTGCGTGACAATCCAAATACTTATATGGCGTACATGTTTGTAGTCAACTCAGTTTAGCATTGAATTAGACTGTCAGATGTAATCTTTTAGTGCATTGTAAACTGAGCAATACTCGCAGTCAACTGAACCGTTGAATAAGATGCCACAGTGAAGAAAGATATCGAAGGTTTGACAACGAGATTGTGTTCGACAGGGTTGGTGGTTTAATCGGACGTTATCATTTATACAGACCTAAATACGACGAACGACAAGAAAATCGCACTAAAATGGTCTCTGGATCGGTCTTCTGCAGCAAATGAGGTTAGAGCATTTGGAATACCTTTCTATGTACATTTTTCGACCTCATATGGGTTGAAACATATTAAAATAAGTGTGACTCGCGACTGGAATGTTGACCGCAAAAGGTCAAATAACTGCATTTTCACGGACTTTGAAAAGCATTTGTATCGCTCTCAATCACTTACCCAAACAAATTTTTATAGTTTTATTGAGAACATCTTTTCGAAATTCAACCAACAAAAGCTTCATCCATTTGAAGGTGTAGCACATGGTGAAAATTAATTTTATTCACGAAGTATTTTTACTGAAGAGAAATGCATGCTTTCGAAATTAAATTATTTTAAGCGCAAAGAAGAGCGCAATGTTTACAAAAATCATTTTGTGAGGCCTCATGAGATCGGAAAAGAAGATTTGAGTGTTTAAAAGACGAGATAGTGATTCGTTTTTGCACGCGAAGCCCTCAAACTCGTGCAATAATTTGCTGCTACAAATGACGATTTTAACGGAATTTCGTTATTTGTATTTTTCTCTGAAATAAAAAGATATTTTGCCAAAAAAAAGTATCCAGTGATTTTATTTATAGCCTAGCCTATCTAACATTAAAATAAGAGAGAAATCGAATTTTCCACCCTTGCCGCGATATGTTTGATTTTGACAGACAAGCGCTCTTAAATCGACTTATTTCGATGAAATGTCAAAGTAAACTGTTCCAGAAAGTGTGATCGTAAAGCTGACAGAAAAGTTGCGTGCAAATCATTTGAAATATAAGAGTAAATAAGGAAAGAAAAATCCTCAAATCCGGTAATTAGGAGGGTTGTTGCCTTTATTATCGGCAACTTCGCAAATACATTTCTTTGGTCTAAGATTTTTGTTTATCTTCCGATTTTACGTAAAAGAAAAATAGCAGAAAATTTCTCTTAAAGCTGGTGTCACATCAAGTTTCTACATATTATTAATTCGCATTTTGTCTCAGCCGCAAAGTCCCCTTTGAGGCTTGAACTACTAACACCTAAATGTTAGTTTTATTACGCCTGCAGATCATTTATAGGCATTCTGGAAGAAAAAAAAATTAAGAAATGAACCAACTCCAGCCAACTTACTTAAGCAGTATCTTCGACTGACAATTACGAGGAAATCTTTTAACACACGCATATATTTAACAATTATTCGGCGAAGGCGAAGTGAACATTCTTGAATTAATAATATGCGCGTAGATCATAAGGTCAAGAAAGGGACTACAGACAATTTACATTCTCTTGGGTCAAGTTAATAACGCCACAAGCAAAAGCTGAATGAAAGCTGATAATTAGTACTAACTGTGTCTGCGTTCGTTTGCATGAAAGCGTTAGGTACCCCTTCTCTGTAATCAACTCGTGTGGAGTGATATATGAAGTAATCCTCGACAACTCAGAGTGCGAGAAATAATGGTGATAGGAATGAGTGTAGTTTAATTCGTTCTGTAATCAGTTAGTTCTGTAATCACGAGTATGATTACAGACAGAATTGGACGACGCAGTCCTGTTACCAATTACTCATAACCATTACAACATTCGAAAAAACAAATGCATGTAAACTTGAAATACCTTTAGTGGAGACAATGTTTATAGTTAAAGATTCTTCCATTTTGAAGATTCCCCAGTTTTTCCTAGAATAAGAGGTTGTTGCTATTGTTATTGTGATCAATTCTGTGATTGGTGGATTTAGCTGAGAGGACTTAGTACGATTGGCAGCTTCGACTGTCCTATTACGGGTGTCCGATTACAGCCAACTGCATTTCTTAGGTCGACTCCATCTTCCATCGCCGTTAGCAAGAAATTGATGGCAGCTTTTAAAAGTTTTATATTTGTTCGGTCGTGTTCATTGAGGCGTCCTCTATCTTCCACTTTTCAAACCTCAGCTCCCAGAACAGGAGATGTGATTTTGTTAACAATTATTCTGACGTTTCTTGAATAATCCGGAAATCAGGAAGTAGGACCCAGTTGAAAATGAGCATTGATCATTGAAATATGTCGAATAGCAGCCATACTGTTTAGAAATACCATATTTTTTGGTCTTTCCCTATTTGCCTAAGTCGACTCTTTTTCTTGCTTTTGAATTCCAGGGGTATTTCCCTTGCATTTTTATCAACTGAATCCAGTGACAACTTGTAGCCAATGAAACATTTTGTTTGATTAAGCCATTCTCGTGCTTTAGATTTTCAAGGGTTTTCCCGTGCATTTTTCCAACGTAATTTGGATCTCTTATTTTCAAATTCCGAGAGAGCATGCACTATGTGTGCGACCTTTGTACTCAGTTCTCTTATTTCCAAGGGTTTTTTTCCCTTGTTTTTTTTTCGTTTGTATTTTTTACATTTCTTAGGCAATGAAAAATGTTGTTTTCATGACCAATTATTCATCGCCACCAGGCAACCCTGACATCTGTTCGATCAAGGATTATATTTCGCGCATTTAAGTAGAGGGAAAAAGCCCTCAAAAGTGAAACACTTCAAACAAGTGAAAGTGAAAATGAAAAGGGAAACCTCCTTCAAACAGCTATATCAACTCGACAGAACTGAGAAATTACCTTGAGAACGTTCGCTCCCTGGTTCGACCATTCATACACACAAACCATGGGAAATAACAAGTCGAGGATGACATCGGTAAGGAAATTTTTACCCAGAGAAAGATGTTTTTCGTCTTGTCACGAGCGTGGGACAAAGAAAAAATTCTGAGCGCTCGGATTCCGCGCTCCGATGCTCTACCAGTGAGCCACAGAGACTCCACGGTGAGCGAGGTCTATTACGAAGTTCGTATGACACGCTTCCTGCATACTGCTAGGATCAACAACGTCGATAGCGTAATGTTTGTAGATAGAAGTTAGAGAAATGGTAAGTTTTGAGCTCAGTAAAGAAATAGAGAAAGATGTTTTCCGTCTTGTCACGAGCGTGGGACGAAGAAAAAATTTTGAGTCTTTTCGAAATAGTATGTCAAAGCATGAAATTTGGTCCTGATTTGAAAATTTTATGATTGATTACAAGCAGGCAACGGTTTTCTCTTGGTTCTCGGGGGCTTTAGACAGAGGTCACATAAGTTCATTTGCGCCATGCGTTTTGTATATTCGAGAAACCTTTTACCAGAGATTGACAATTTCTTGAGCTCCTATATATCTAACCATAGCAAACGATTTTTGCAAAATTAAACATATTTAGAGTCAGTTCAAATTGTAACTTAGCTCCAGTCAGTCATAGTCGAACCTTGAAAATGACGGAAATAGAAGCGTGACATATTTTCTTCAGTATTTGCGCAAACTGTCAACTTGATAGCGAAGAAGCGTATGATCGAAAGAAGATTGAGAAAAACGTGAAATATCTCGTGATTGCTAATGAGTTATGACAATTTTTAAATATGGAGATGGAAAAATCAATCAGTTGTGATTGCGAAGGTGTTGGCAATGCGCCGCTCATTCTGAAGGCACAATCAGACGACTGTTTGAAGCTAGTCACCCCACTGAGATGATTGCAGCCATGCCAATTTGACTTATCATCTCCAAATGATGAGTAGAGGAAGCGAACTGCCTAAAATCTATCCTCCTAGCATAGTTTTTGGCTGAAAATTGCCAATTTTTTTTAATTTCAAGAGCCTGATAACGGGTGTGGAAAATGATGTTTTGAAATACGTATTATATCTCTGAATTTTATCATTGATATTTACAGCAGACTCGGGTTCGGGGGGGTTCGGGGAGGTATTCCTCGGATATCGAGGTAAGGTTAAGCCGCCCAATTCTTAAATACTGACCCTCAGGATGATGATGATGATGATGATTATGATAGCGATATAATGCTTCCTTTTGGATCACATACAATAACATTCCACTTATTTTGCTTTTTAAGGATTACCCAAGTGACATGATCTTCTACGTTAAAAAGATTTCGTCGACGTTCCTTGGAAAAGAGATTACCAAACGATGTGGAAACGAAGGACAGCATAATGATCTCGAGGAAAAGGATAAGGCAACCTTGAAATTTTTGCAAGCTGCCATCTCGTACATCTCAGAGGCAACCAACATGGGAGCAGATCTTTCAAATGCGGCATTCATTTTTTCACAACCAGGAAGAGAGTTTGTCATTCAGGCTGGAAATGGCGACTGGGAGTTCTTTTTTTCAGAAGATCTAAAAAATACAGTTCATGGCCACTGTGTTCGTAAGGGTCCGAAGCAGGCTTCCCGAGGTTTCTGCAACAGCAGCAGATCCCCTGACAGCACATCTGGCCCTGCCAATCAAAACGGTAGACCCAGAACAGCACCAGGTCGAATGAATGGTTTGCTGGCTTTGCCATCTGCCGCCTAGAAAGATGTCTGCCTTGCTATATTTCGACGGAGGAAAAGATGAAAATCGATAATTACGCAAATTTTTTTACTAGCTTGATAATATGGGTGACAAATAACTCCATAATCTACCAGACAATTTGAGTTTGTTACGTGGTAAGATTCCTTAAATTCTATACCGCTGTCAAAAACATATCCATAGCCTTTGGCTGGTAATCTTTGGCCTTTCCCAAGAGAGGTGTATTCATTTTATTCACAACTAATGCCCTGCCAAGTTAATAAAATTTGATAGTAGACTTAAACTTAAGATATTTGATAGAGAAGAAACAGCTAGGTCAATAAATAGCTTTTTATCGGTAAATCAAGAAGTCTTAAACTTTTTTTAAACGTGTATCTATCTTTTCGATTCGGGGAGTACTCTGACTCTTTTTAAAAGATGATAAACAATTTCCAATCAAAAACCTTACGACCAGAAGTCTTACTCGTCACCTGTGATAACCCACTAATATGCTTTTTAAATTAGGGAATAGTTTGACGTGGGTGCGTCCAAATTCGTAAAACTTCTCTCGCCGAAATGTGTGAATGTGCACCTAACACTCCACCACCGTTTGATTAATATGTGCGTGCACGTTTTTTTAACTGAATCTCCAGCTATCACAGTTACTTTGCATTTATTGATATATCAAAATTAAATCAAAGATACAAAGTCAAAAGAACAGAATTGGTAACAAAGGCTGGGAAATCTACTGAAACAATTTTTTGTTTGGGATTCCTCGGTACTTCAATGTTTCCCTTAACCCTTTCACTACCAAGATCTCATTAGTAATTCTCCTTACTGTCTGCAATACAACTCTTATGATGTTAGCTCTGAGAATTTGGTATCGTATCAACTAATAATCCCCTAGCTGATATATAGAGAATAATACATGGGCGCGCGTAGATATGGAATTTCTCTTCGAATGTGTAACTCGATAGCTCACGAGAGAGCGCAGCGAACGAGTGAGATGTCAAGTTGAACACGAGAAGAAAAATTCCATATCTGCAAGCAACCGTGTATTATTTTGTTTATCATATAAACACATTAGCCCTTTACTGGGAAGAAAAGCCGCCTTCATTACTGAATGAAAATAAATGAATCGACAATCCTCGAAAACAAACGTAGAGTGCGTTGGCGCTGACTCTTAAGATGGAAAAATGCGTTCAATCATGATTACAAAAATAACAATGGTTGTAATTTTCAATTTACAAAATTCTCATTTATTGACTTTGTCCTTACCGACAGAAGTCTTTCAGGTAAACGGCCAAAATCGGCTTGTGGCAAATCTTCCAGTTGTCGATTTTCATTATCAGGCGAGAGAAATGATAACACCAAAGCCACTGAATACGCAACTTTCAGTTTTTCTTTTAGTATATTAGTTTTCTTTCCCTTCTAGGCAAGTTTGTATCTTATTGTCTCTCAGCGATACGGATTTTTAAGTGTTTTGGCCGCCATAATTCGAGAAAGCTCCGACAAACAACTTGTATGGAGAATCGTGAAGGCTTTGCCGTTCATTCATCAACCTGACCGAGTGACGCCAAAGGCGAGTGAAGTGTAAGCAGCTGATTGGCTACATCAACACAAGTGAAAAAATTCGATATTTTTTCACGTGTGTTGTTACGGCTTTTCTCAGAGCCGGAAATCCTTGTATAACACCGCAGTTTATATTATAATATTTTTTTTTTATCACTTGCCTGTTTGATATTGTATTGATATTGTAAGGAGAAATTCCGTCCTGGTCACTCATGAGAGTTAAAGGGTTAAGTAAAAAAAAATTTAAGAACCATGCAGGAATTTTCTATACATTTCTTGCAATGAATAATCATATAAATTAGCGTAAACAATGTAAAAATATGTTTACATCTCTTCTTTTTGCTTCAAAACTTTCTTCATTTTTATTTCGACTTCGGCAACATTCTCGTAGTTGGGTGTTTAAGTAACATGTCCATTGTTTGCCCTTTTTTAAAGATGCAATAACGGGGAAAACTAGCTTCTGAGAAGACCCACACTAACAGGAAGCATAAAGACTCTTATTTCTCGTCTTCTTTATTACATTTCCTATAGCTAAGCAAATTGTCTCTCCCTTTTACTCACTGTGGTGCATGCTCTTGTTACACAATTATGTATCACATGCTTCGTTGCACTTACATGCATTACCATATTATTGCACAGACCTTTGCGTACTTTACACCTTTGCACACCTTGTACATATTTAGTGATTGCAATGCATTAAATATTCAGTTTTGGATATGGAACAGAGACGTTAACATGGTGGCAGCGGTGATTTTTTTTCCTCCTCCCTCGCAGCATTAATTTAGATAGCTTAACGATTTAAGTATACTGGCAAGCATGGCTTTAAAAACTCCTTTTCCAGATTTTAAAACAACGGGAGATGACAGACACGACATTTAGGAATACATTGAAGATATGACGGACTACTGCACCATGCGAAACTGGCTCGATCCGTCGAAGGAGACAGAGGCTGCAAAATGGACGAAACCAGAGAAAGCGATGGCATCTTTACGGGCGTCATTATCCCCTGCGAACAGAGCGGTCTACAAATACAGTTTAGGGCTTTCAGCAGAAGACCTGGCGAAACCTCACTTGCTTATTAATGCCCTGAGAGAATATTATGGCGCAGACATTGGGGTGTCCGGTGAAAGACAGAAGTTTCCTCGCCTGATGCAAAATGAAGACGAATCGATCAGTTCTTGGGAAACGCGTATACGAACTCAAGCTTCATAGAGCGAATATGAGAATTTCGCTGACGAATTTATGCGAGACCAGTTTATCGCCGGCTTAACGTCTGAAACCCTGCGTGTAAAACTAATTGGTAAGAGCCACAGACACCGAGATGCCGCACAAACCAAGGTCAAGTTGCGGGAAGTTGTTGAAATCGCGAAAAGCTTTGAGGCGACTACTTTTGCGAATTAGTTAATGAGAACCGCACGAAGCACCTAGCAGGAACAAGTAAATTTCACAAACAAATCCACGCGTGAGAATCAAACTTCTGCTCCACCGACGCCACTGTGTTTTTGGTGCCGCGGCAGCCATCCCAGTCCTCGTCAACATCATTGCCCTGCGTTTGGCAAGAGATGCAATAAGTGTGGAATCGTTGGTCTTTTCGCTCGTGCATGTAAAGGAGGAACAAGAAAGCAAGCAGGCAACAGGCAACACTCAAATTTCGAAAATTGTGAAAGCACAAATCGACTCAGCTTCAACTTGCAATGCCATACCCAGCAATTAAGCCAGTTATTCCCTAATTGGAAGGTTTCAAAGACCAAAAGCAGAAACAGCACATATGGAAGCCAAATAATGCGACCAAAAGGTAAGTAACCCTAGTTTGCGACAGAAAAGGCAGACCAGAGACAAGAGATTTTCTTGTGGTGGATGTCCCTAGCGACAAACCACCACTTCTTAGCGGAAAGGATGCGCAGGCTCTATAGTATTTGAAGATTTATGCAGACGAAACAAACGCAGTTAAGGACGAGATTCCGCAAACTCCGCAAACACTTCCCCCACTCGAAATGCTAACGGCGGAGGAAATTTTACGGCAGTATGCTAATGTGTTTAGACCGTGGTGCGGGAAATCCCTTGGGACGCCATGCATATTCAGCTGGACCCCTCTGTTACACCTGTACATGCCCCAACACGCCGAGTGCCCGTGGCAAACTTAGACCGGGTAAATGAAGAGCTGAAAAGGTTTTCTGAAGAAGGGATTATTAGGCCTGTTACCCAAACCACAGATTGGCTGTCTAATATGCTGGTTAAAGAAAAACCAAACGGCAAACTTCGCATCCGTATCGACCCAAGCCAGACCATAAACAAAGCAATTAAAAGACCCAAGTACACGATACCGACCATCGAAGAGAAGCTTCCTTTACTAACAAAAGCCAAAGTCTTCAAATACCAGTTCACAGTTCGATATAAGAAAGGGAAAGAGCTTTTTATAGCAGACACACTGTCTCGCTCAGCCATCAGTGTTCATGATGACACAACCCCGACAGTAATGCAAGAGTGCAAAGTGTTTCGTGTAGAACTAGCACAAGTGGACCTGGGTGCAAATAGAGTAACCGTTGAAACAATGAACTAGATCAAAGAGGAGACTTCAAAAGATCCTGTTCTAGCAGTATTGCATAAAGTGGTGCTAAGTGGATGGCCTTCAGAAAGGAAGGAAGTGCCCGAGCAAATCAGAGTTTACTGGGACTCAAGAGACGAGATTACAGTGTATGACGGAATCTTTTACAAGTCTCATCAAGTTATCGTACCCACATCCTTGCGATCTGAAATGTTAAGGAAGATACACAAAGCTCACCAAGGCGCAGATAGCAGTATACGACGAGCAGGCGAATCCCTGTACCGGCCAGGTATGTAGGCAGCAATCAGGTAGACATGTTCATCTTGCGGAGTTTGTGCCCAGTACTTGGGCGAGCGACCTCGAGTACCCATGTGGTCACACGACATACCTTTTTGGCCTTCTTCAAAAGTGAGTGCAGACCTATTTCAACTAAATGGCAGCAATTACATCGTCTTGGTGGACCCCTACAGTGACTAATTTGAGCTGGAACCTTTGCAAAACACATTGGGTAACACGGTCATAAGAGCCATGAAAAGAAATTCTCCCCGATACGGAATTCCAGAAGAATTCAGGACTGATAACGACCCACAGTTTGTCAGCCATGAGTACTCGCGTTTCGCTCGCGAGTACGGGTTACCAGTACAAAATCGTCACCCTACCACAGCCAAGGAAATGGAAATGCAGAATCGGCAGTTAAGATTGTCAAGATTATCTTGAAGAAATCACGTAAGGAGGACCCGTACTTAGCTCTCTTGGCGTACCGAAACACACCCCAACATGGATACAACTATTCTCCTGCTGAGCGCTTGATGTCTCGAAAACTTCGGGGCATTATCCCTACAGTTACTTACCAGCACGTCTCAAAACTAGCATGTCCCAGATAGGTCAAAGGTGCAGTACGACAAGAAGGCAATAACCCCGCTTAGAGAGTTCACAGAAGGGGAAAAAGTGTACCTAAAACTCTGCCCCACAAACAGGCCTCAACCATGGATCCATGGGGAGGTAGAAGAAAAGCCCACACCAAGGTCCTGCGTGGTCGAAACAGCAATGGGACCAGTTCGCCGGAATTATTGCCAAATCAGGAGAGCGATAGCAGAGCCAGCTGATGGATACAGCGCAGTGATGGACCAGCTTGAAATCGCATCTACGCACTCAGAGCAAGAACAGGAGAGACAACCGCCAAACGCTGACTCAACAGGAGAAACAATGTCCAGCACACCCGGAATCGAATCAGAAGACACGTTACCTGCAAAGATAGAATGTGGACCGCGCCGATCACAACGTGAGCGTAGACTGCCCTCAAGATTCAGAAACTACGTCATGTAAAAAACTGTTCTTATAGAATTCGTTTCAGAGACTACGTCAAGTCGAGACTGTTTTAATAGGACTAGTTTTGTTTGCTTTCTTTTTGCTTGTTTTTTGTCTGCATGTTTTTATTTAAAAGGGGGAGGGTGTTACACAACTATGTATCACATGCTTCGTTGCACCAAAATGTATTACCACATTATTGCTCAGACCTTTGTATACTTTACACCTTTGCACACCTTGTACATATTTGGTGATTGCAATGCATTAAATATTCAGTTTTGGACATATAACAGAGACGTTAACATATTATGATTTGACCGTTGTTACTTAAATTTACTATATTTCACAGGAATTGTTAATTTGACTTATGATTGGTCCAGGTGTTTCTTTTCATTTTGTTATTCAAACCTTTTTTTTTAAATTAGCACATGTACATTTTTTTGTTTTCCTCTCTGTGTTTAACCTTCGTTTTCGTGTAAGCGGAATAAAAGAAGCAAAAGTTTGTTTTCAATGGTGTAAAATTATTATGCAAAAGCGGATGAATTCGTCGAGTAAGCATAATTTTCGCTCGCTTTCGTTTTGATACATGTTCACACGATAGTTAAATGTAGAAACTGAACCTGAATCCTTAAATTCCGGTAATTCAGGAGGGCTCCAGCCAAATGATATTGTGTAGATAAAAACAGAACCTGGATTAATTGTATACTTTTTGTATTTAATGAAAGTGTTAAAATGAGTGAAATCTAAATTTGTTATAATCCTAAAAGAGTGGAATTCAGGGTAACAACAGAATCACATTCAATAACAATTTTACCATGACTTTCTTTGCGCATAGAATGCACCAATGAAAAAGATACAGTAAGATTTTACCATCCAAAAGACCGTAAGTAGGAGTGCTAAAATGATTAATAAACTCAAGAACCCATGCGGCATTTAACCAGCTCCAAAGATTCCTTCATGCATGAGGATTTTTCCACTACAAGTTGGAAAACAGGTACAATTACCTTTTTGTCCTTCCCCTTCTTTCAATTTAAGTTAATAAATTTCGTTGTTTAATTCAAAGAAATTAAAAAAAATGTTTCATGTAATTGGCATAAATTTTTTTAAGTCGTTTCTCGTGAGCATGGGAAAGCACCCAATGATGTAAATTAAAAATTAGCAAATTATGTTCTGTATTTGTTGACTTTATATCTAGGATAGCTAACACTTGGTTTAATTGGAGAGGCTAATTTAGAAATATTCTTTATGATCCGAAGGAAAAACTCTTGACGATGTGTAACTTATGCGGTTCATATACCCATCATCAATGTGAAGAATTGATAGGAAGAGACCATCCTCAAGTAAAATACTGCGAAGACGTTGAGTGTTAAGAGAGTGTCTCTGTAAGAGCGGTCCAGTCGATTTTGCTTGAGACACGGATTTCGCTCATTTCTTGTGTGTCGTAAGGCATTCATGTACCTATACTAAAACCACAATCCGTTTGATTGGATCCCTTCATTTTTACGAGTTTTACGGAAATTAAATTTTATTCGATGGAAGGCTTGTCGTGACACTTTTCAAGACTTTAATTTAGGACAACTTTGGAGGACAATTTACAAAAAACTACGGAACTCAGCAAAAAACAAATACCTCGGCCGTGTATATTAACTCTATCTTATCCATCGAGGCGACTTCCGTGAACATCACGTTTCAATCAAGTATACAGGAAGACTTGAATGACACCTTATCGGTTCGCTTAAGTCACACACGCTAAAAAACCGATCAAATTTAAGGTAAATTTTTGAAAAAGTGAGACATTCTTAACTGATTCAACTAACATAGCTATGAAGTAGGTGCCATAGAAAAGGTAACTACTGAAAAAAACTTTGCGGCTCGACCTTTACGAAAACTTTATAACTCCGTGAACTGACCTAATTTTCGGCAATCTCCAAGTTTGGGCGCCATTTTGAGGGACTTGTCAACATGTAGCGTAACTGATATAAATCAATTAGGTTGATCTAAAACCGTCAGAAATATATACGAAAGCAATTCAAATGAACTTTACTTTCAATTCAAGCGAAAAAATTTGAAATTGTTTGTTAAACTTACCATTCCTTCATCCCCATGCGACCATTTCTTCCAACAATTCAAACACTACAACTAGTGTTCGAATTCCCCTCGTCGATTCCACCGTAAGAAATAACCTGTGCCACCCAAGCTTCGACTCGAATGTGAAGTACGAATCAAATAACACAACTGCTTCACCTTCGAGGCAATATCACGCTGGTACTTTGATTTTCGGATCGACAGGAACGGTGATCAGGAAGCGATCGCCATGTTTACCTCATTAACGTGATCGCTGACCAGCCGCTGAGTGAAAACAGTACAGCGCGGGGTGGGGTGGTTGGCGGGCTTATCGTCATAAGATATTCGAATACACACTTAAAAAGCTTTAGGACTCCCAGTCTAAACAGTGAAGGCATGCTTCGTGGTACAGACAACTTTTGTTTTATTCTCATAACTTTCTCCTTTAAATTAGAACTGGTATTAATTAACAGAGTAATCAATATTTATTTTTAACCGGGGTACCCATATGACCTTTTTGCTTGTCATATGTGGAATAAAATAAGGCGTCTTCTTCACCTGAACCTTTTATTTATGCCCCATTGCACGGAATGAACACTATACTTAGACTATTTGTTCTAAGTCATTTTTGCTGTTCCCAAGAATGTATGCAAAATGATAGAGATTTGATTCATTCAGCTGACACGTTCTTTTATGGCGCGTGAAGGTTAATTTTTTTCTATCAAAAGTCGCGCGCGCAACACACCGGAATTTAAAATTCGTAATAAAATCGTGCGAACCTTAGAATAAGTGTAGACAACTCTGACCTTTAGCAAGATGAAGTGGATGGTTCAAAGGACCCCCTGAGATTTTTTTCAGGACTATAACTGAGATTTGTTTATAACTATGATAATCGTCATTATTAGCGGACGGTGCTTTTTACCCATTGTTGTCATCATTATCGTTATCACGCCGAAAGAAGTATAACGCCGGCACGTTGCTTTACCTAACCACACGGAGAATTGTTCTCTCTTTTGCTCCCCTTGGATCCTGGCAACTGTTACTATTAAGACGATCAACAAGAAAGCCCTAGCCCTAGCTGAAATTTTTGACTAACAGAATGTAGGAAAAAATCGGTGGGGAGAGTAATTCGCGTATCTTATAATCTGAACGATAGTTTTCGATAACCAAATACCACTTTATTTAATTTACCTTAGCTGTATCGTGTTTAAAAGTGACGTTTCTGGGGACCGTAGATTCTTCCCTGATTCTTCTAGTCTCAGCAAAGACTCACCATCATGAACTTTTTTCTTGTGCTTGCATGGGACTAGAGAGCTAAGGTAAGCGACTGCAAATTTCTCAGCTAAAGTGAAGCTCAGTAGCAGCCATCAGGAATTGAAAACCGACATGCACTGTTTACTTTTATTATTCTTAATCAAATAAGGGGTGTTTTAGTCTGCAAATTTAATCATACTGGTTAATGAGATTCACATACAAATTGAGGAAAACTGACTGCAAGTAATTGTGAACAGTACGCATGAATAAGTGTATTGCGTTGTCAGGTGATTTGATCTTCTACAAAAACATGATTGATTATCAACCAAGCAACATTGTACATATTTCCATCTGCAATTAAAAGCACTTGCACATAGAGCTATGTTTTTTCAACATGATGTGTACTTAAATACCCTTAACCTAATAAAGAGTTTCTTCTCTTTTCGAGCAGATATGTCACGAGACAAAAATAGATAACAGATAGATAACAGACTTTTCTTCATGACTCCTAAAAATATAACAAATTTATTTTAATCCAAAGATGTCTCTGTAATTTTGTTTTTTGAGACATGTTGACGGATTTTAAATCTCGAAAATTATCAATTGAGGTACCTCACAGTTATCATCAAGGAGAGTCTGTTTGATCTTGGCTGTCTTCCTCCAGCTGTAAGTGAACTACTGAAGTTACTTTCATCAAGTGATGACAACAAAATTGTTTGCATGTTGCAATGATTTGATTTAGTGCCCTCCTTCCAATAAGCACTCCCTCTGGAATAAGTGCCCCTCTCCCCCTTGTTTCAAGTCAGAAAGTTTGAAAAGTGATGACGTGTTGCTTAAACTTTACGTGTTATTTCATGCTTGCACAATTGATAACTATTATCACATGTATTATTATTATTTTTAAGCTTGTCTTTATTTTTATACTGGCCTTTGTCAAGCAAAGGGTCAAATCTGGACTTCAAAACTGCAATGGATATCCTGGTTTACTGATGTAAGTACAGAATTGATTAATAGAGCAAAAAGGTCAAGGCTTATATTGAAGGTCAGCACCATATAGTCTGATCATTGTGTACTTTTTAGTAGTCGTACTTAAGTCTAAGTGACACCCAGCTACATGGACTTTTTTCGAAAAAGTTGCTACTTGTAATACTAGGCAAGGGGATGTGCCTTTAAAGTTACATTTCTGATAAAGTGACTAACTTAGCAGATGGGGTGTATAATAGTCCATTTTACAGTTGTGTGCTTGGTTGCCATGCCTTTGAACAGGAGTGAGGCTAAGGTTGACCTTGTTGTGATTCAAACCTTGCTGCTTTTCAAATGCAAATTACTTTGTCATCATTTTAATTGGATACTGGTCTCTATCACAGCAAGGTGACCTTCAGCCTCAATCCAAATCAAAGGCTTGACAACTAAGTAAAATGTAAACAACTGTAAAATGGCCTATTAGCCACAGAGTCGACTATTATGGCCCAAGAATTCTCCCCACCCCTAATCTGGAAACTGTGCCATTTCAGTCTGAATATAGACACAGTGCAATAATATGAGGCATTTGCTCACTGAATGCGTTTAAGGGGAGTGTATTTTGAGTGAGCTATTTGGGTGCAGCTGTTTTATTAATGTTTATGTGATTTCCTTTCAGACCATTTGATCTTTTAGGTGGTTTTAGCAACAGATTCACCATTGCTGTTATGTTTGGAGCCATTTCCAGCACATTCATGAATATGTTTTTAAAACCGAAAATTGAATTTTTCAGATGCCTGACCCAACTGGATAGGTGTAGGGTAAGTGGTCATACATGGTGACCTGATTTTGAATTAATGAAGTGCTCATTATTGTTATTGTTGTTTTTGGTTTTTCTCACGGTTTAAAATCAGTTAAATACTGGCGCTATAAGTTGACTCAGTTGCCATGGGGCAGTATTAGTTTATAAACAAATTTTAACATAATTAAATGGAATTTAACATAGTTTAAACAACTAGGAGCAAATATGGTTTATAGCATTTCAAACATTTGGTTCATGTCATAGCCAGCTGTTAGAATCTGTGCAGTGTTTGTTGCATTCAGCAGAGTTTGCAGCAGTACCGTGGTTGTTGGCGCCCTGGGGCCATCCTCGTCCAGCGGTATACCTTATCAGTGCATGCGTTGTTCTTTTATTGTACCTGTGTTGTGTTTGCTCTTCTATACGGTGGCATTGTTGTCCTTGCAGATAGCAGCTCTTGACATTTCCTTTCCCCTCCCCCCAGCCCTAACCGCAGGCTTTCTTGTGCAGGGTTTATTTCTATTTATTTGTTTTATTTATTCATTCATTTATTTATCTTTTCCTCCACTGAGCCATTTGGCTCTAGTGTGACAGGTGCTCAGAGGGGGCTTGGAGCAAGGGACTTGCAGCTGGATTGCGGGTTGGGTAGGCCAGTCGGGTGTTCTAGCACCTTGGGGTGTGACTGTAGTTGCAGCTCCTGGGCCCCTTGGGCATCCAGCCTCCATTTGTGATGTGAGTGTAAACTTGATATTAAGTTATTTATTTATTTATTTGGAATATTTATACAGGCTGGCTTAGTTCGGCTTCTAAAAGCAGGTTTACATTGCTTCTATAAATGATAACAAGGCCAGATGATCACACTGAGAATCACATTCATACTCTTTGTTGAAGTCTGTGATTTGTTTTACTCTTTAACTCCCAAGATCTGATTATTAATTAATTCTCCCCTCCGTAGCTGCTGCACATTTGCATATTCATCAGTTATGAGAACTTTTCTGTTAGATCAAGAAAACATCCTCTACATGATTAGTTTGAGTATTCTCGTCACCTGTTTGCTGGATAATGTGTGGATATTATAGGGAGAAGTTACCTGTTAATCATTTCTGGGAGTTAAAGGGTTAATGTCCCATGGCTTTTAACCAGTACTGAGAAGATGTAGGAGAGTATGGGGCCTATGTTTTATCATCCTTAGCTGAGAAGACTAGAATGTCTAACCATTTGGAGATGTTGTAGCAAAGGCAGCACATTCTCCTCAGTTATTTTAAGATCCCGAGTGTTGTTGCAGTTTTGGACTTGAACCTTCAACTACCCGCACAGCAAGAACATCTTCGAGATATAGAAAGAAATGACAAGAGCACATCCATACCGGTTGCTAAGCGATTTAATCTCCTTAATCTTTTTCCCTACATCTTGGCTGTTCGAAGGCCGGGCTGCAAAACTCCAGAACAAAGATTTATCTTTCAGATCGGCACTTTTCATCCCCACAGTATCAACGAACACTTTTCATTCAGCTAATTTGTTCTTGTTTTCTCGTCACCATATTCCCATCAATAGCGTGGCTCCATTTTCGGCAGATAAATACACACACAACTCACAATTCCTCCAACCGCTGTGATGAAGGGCTAACGCTCCAAACGTCAGCTTTTAAACTCTTTACAGTGGCCAATTTACATTATCAACTCAGTTAATAATACAAAATTACACTGTTATACTCTCCCTCTGATGCAGCACCACAGTTTCTTAAGAAACTTACCCCCTTTACCTGCACAGCAGTCCAGCAGTCAACATGAGCCAGGAGAAAAAAAAGATTCCTCTGTTTTAATTAATAAAATATGCGTGACTGATTGTTATCACTGAGGGTAATCACCGTTTAATACAGGTCAACGACAAAAGACAAAAAAACAACATTTAATTAATACCATAATTCATCATTTATTTTATATCGAGTTTATGTAAAAAATGTATCAAATAGCATTAACAAAATGACAGCGTAAAAACAGAACAATAGATTAGAAATCTAACAATTAGACCTCTTGGTAATAAACCAGCAAATGATTTTTCTTGTGTAATTTTCTTGTGTAATATTTGTCAGATATAAACAATCCTATAGAAGGATGATAATGTGCAATTCGTTAAGGACATTTGAACTCTAAATACTAACATCGATTTTGGGAGCCAAATATGGAATAAATTTTACTTCAGAGACAATTCGTCTTTTTATTCGAGTGATTCCTCCCTAAGTGACCGTTCCATACAACCCGAACAGGCTGATAGGACTCAGTCAAGGATAACCACAAACGCTTAATAGAGACCACCGCTGAAAAGTGGTGAAAGTGACAATGCATAAGAGGAAAAATAATCGCGAATTTGACAACCGACCGCTTAATACAGGTTCGACTATGAATTCCAAAATAGCCAATCAGCCCACGCAAAGAGCTTCATTCGCCTGTGTGGTATATTATAAAAGACCGCTCTAAGGTGGGTAGATGGAGTAGAGTTATGAAGCACGAAGAGAAAATCTAAGAAGACGAAAGAAGTCAAAGTCCAGCAATTACTCAGGGAAATTCTTGTCTTTACCTTCTGAAATCGTAGCTCTAAGATTCATGAGAATCCGTCCTCTAACCACGTAGCCGTTTACACTCCCAACCCGGGGGAAAAACGGAACCTCGACCAACCGTTCCCCCCTTCCCAGGGCTCTTTTTAAAATGATTGTAATATATGCTATCGTCAGTAGAGATATTCTGACGAAACATTTACGTTGTCGCAGTTTTTTAGATCTGGGGGAGGTCAAAATATCAGGGCTTACTGACTGTTTGGATCCGGTACAAGGTCTTTAAAGGGGGAAGGAAATTTATCCGTGCTCGCCCTCACTTCGGTGAATATCTCGCTTTAGCTTCATTAAGCATCTCAGATTGAACATAACAGGAATGCGTAGCGACAACGCTCTCCCGATGCCCGTCTCTCTCAGGTTGATCCTTACTTCCAGCATTTTTCCACGGCTTGTTTTTCCCGGTTTTCCTTACTCCTCAAAAGCCAGCACTCTAAATTTGAGTTGCAAATGCCACCTTCTAAAACTGTTTTTATTTCACATATTGCATGTCACCCAGTCGAGGGCCTCCATGGGGTTAACCGTTTGCCGTAAACCGGTCGAAAAACTAGGTTTTAGGCGTTAAAATTGTCTTATAATAATTCTTATTTAGTGTTATTCTGGGTTAGCGGTAGTAGAAAAATGGCTACAATTTAACCATTAGCCGTAAAAAGTTCTTTTTGGTCGGCCCTCAGTTTTAAGAAAGTTTTGGTATTTTTAACAGGCTGTTTTAGTTAAGTTTGCAATCGTGGAAAAAAAATCATAAATATTTTCTACACGCGGGGAACCACACCGACCTAGGGTACCTCCCATGCTGAGGACGCTTTATATAAATAGAATAAAGCACCATGTCCCAAAGTGAAAGGTAATTTCTTTTTTCTTGCCTCTTCAACAACATCACGTCGCTTTACATGCTAAAAAAACGCGTCGCGTGATATCCTAAGGAACGGCTGCCAATGAAACCGGCAGATATAAAATCTGAAAATATCGAAGTTTATATCTCATTCTTAACTCTATCCAAGAAAATGGGCAAAAGTTGAGCGAATAAGACATAGGTGCACTCACTACTCCAAACGAAAAGATGTGACAAAACATCATATCTGTCACATAACGTGCTAAAGAAATGCGTTGCGTGACATCCTTAAAAACGGTTGCCAATGATCGATATAAGCAGTTATAGAGTCAGAAAATATCAAAGTTTATCTCTCATTCAGTAAACCTATTCAAAGAAATGGGCAAAAGTTATTAAGCGAATACCAATTCAAACGACAAGAAATGGCTTATGCAGGTTGATGCAGGAATTTTCTTCCCTTTGTTATTGATTTCCTCTTCCATTTTAACAAAATACCAAGCGACTTGTTTCATTGTTTGACATTTAAATGTTAGTTTATTGTACTTAGATAGTAGGTAAAAACTGTTATCGGAGAATCTAAATAAAATCATTTGGCTCCAACTTTCCAGCTCGTTCTGAGCTCCATCAATTGTTTGTAAGCCATAACTAAAATTATAAAGTAAAACTTCTCGTTTTGCCTTTGGACGATTAGTTTAAACAATATATTTAGAATGTATCGTTCTGCTTGTAAAAAATAACATAATTTATCGCCTTCAAAATTAAAGGAGAAATCTCAGAAAATTAACTAATACCAGACTAAATCCTTGCCATTACGGCCAAAATCTGTCATTTTGAGTCGTTTTAAGATCAAACGAATTCTGATCGGCAGAAACTAACTTTAAGTACCAATGACTGAGTATAAATCCTCGAAAAGTTCATCACAATTTCCATCTGACATAGACTAAGATAATCGAGCAATCGGACAACTGATTATTCTCCAATTCTTATGGAAATTCTCTACACACGCACATGGCTGTAATAGCTTTATATCACTCATGAGACTAAACAGATTAAGAAAAACTCTGTAAAAAAACTCTAGAAAAGACGTTTCAACTTCGAAGTAAATGTAACGCCCAGATCCTCTCAGTAGAAAATACTTAGATTAAAAATAACTTCTCACATAGCTAGTCATGATAATTTTAAGATATCATATGGAAAAAATAACAAAAAAACAAAACAAACAGTAGTTTGAGAAGGATATCAAAGAAAAAGCTCCTAAAAGCAGTTCAGACAAGCAAAAAGGCAACTTTTGAATCAATGGAAATCTGTTCTCTTGTTAAACTTGACTTTGGCCGTCTTTTGGTTCTTCTTGCTTTGAAAAGAAGACTCTTGACAAAGGTTTCATCGGTAGCTTACTGCTTTCTGGTCCAAATATCAACATTTGTATAGGTATCCGAAAACTCCCTGGGATTCCAATGCTCTCTGCCTTAACTGAAAACTAAAAGAATCTAAGTTTAGGGAGGATAGTTGAGTTGCCATGAAATATTTCTCAGCACATGAAACGATACACTGCACATCAGGATTGCTTTAAAAGAACTTTGCTATTTTACTCCTATCATGTTTCCAAAATAGACTGTTATCATCGTAAATGTGACCACTTGATTGTACTGCATCTCAGTTTGCGGAGAGAAAAATAAATTGGTAACCCAACGGAAAGGAAAATAACACGCAAGTATGACTGCTCACATATGAGCAAAGATTATATTTTAATGTAACTTTGTATTGAATAGAATGTATTAACAGAATTATTACTTACTGCTCTAAATCTCCTTGAAATCCAGGCTGACGTCGTCACCAATGAGTACAAATGGTGCCCAGTAAATCACCTCCTTGAACTTTTCAATTTCTCTCATACGCTTCATGGCCTGATTGAGAGCTTCGCTTGCCTTCTTGCCTTTGGCAAGTGCATAGTAGAAGAAACTCATGAACTCCAGGGTTCCCTCGTCGCCAATCGCCCACAAGGTTACCACAACAGATCTGGCACCGGCACCCAAAAGTGCACGGGCCATGCCGACCACACCCTCGGCCATCACCTCCCCACGAGCAGTGTGACAGCAGCTAAGTACAACCAGACGTGCTCGCAACCCAGCTTCTATGACATCTTTCATCGTCAGTAGATAGTCTTTCTCTTGCGGCTGAGGGTTATCTCTTGTGGTGTTTGGTGCCAGGATAACTTCTCCAGTTTCCATTTTACCGTGCGCCGCTATGTGAACTAAGGCCACTGATGATATTTGTTTTAACACTTCATCTTTTGTTGCCATTTCTCCAGTGAGAGGGGAGACATTGAGGATACGTCCGATCATCTCCACTTCTTTCCTTGCTCCTGGAAGTTGCACCAAAAGTGTTCCCTCATAGATGATATGTTTGAAACATGGGTCGCCGACAAGCAATGCACCAGTCTTCATGTGAAAGTCAGCTGTACAATCATGAATTAGTTGCAATGTCGTCAGAGAGGGAAGCACACGAATTTTGAAAGAATCACTTAGATATGATGAGTTGGAGTCCAGCAACGCTGCATAAGGTACAAGGCAAAATGGACCTTCAGGAACAAATGTGATCTCGTCGTTGCCTTCGATCAGGTCAGCAATAGGAGTAACGATGATGTCATGCAGCTTCTTTAAAGCACTTGATTGGGAGTGCCTCACATCAACTCGGATCACGTCATTGGCCACTTCATCATCTGTCGGCGAGTCAAGCGGAGGATTTTCGATGGTAACAGTACCTCTTGTACCGATCTCCTTAAGAGCAGTTTTGGTCAGTAGCTGGATGAAAAATTTCAATTCATCCTCATACTTGTATTTGTTCACGTGCACTTCTCTCATCTGGATATTATCTTCACTGAGGCAAACCCAGAAGTAAACGCATGGTCCATTAATAGCTATGAAAACTGTGCTCAATGGAACCCACCTCAGAGAAATGCGGGATGCACTGGGCGTCAAAGAATCGCCAGGCTGATATTTTGTGACCATGAGATCTCTTAGAGCTTGAGCACGTCCTTTCTCTTTGGCAAGAAGAGCCTTCACAACTTGACCTCGATCGAGATTTATACGCCACAAACCTTTGTAGGGTGCTTGGTGCTGATTACGATAACAAATCTTCCACTGATCGTTGAGTTGAAGACTGGCCCTGATATCATCATACAATTCTACACTCGAGTAATAGCAGTCAAAGGCCATCATAAGATTTCTTTGACACTCAAAACTGCTTCCAAGGGAACAGAGTGAGCAAGCCTCTCCAGGCGTATTCCCCACTTCTTTGGATATTTCTAGGTGACGTTGAAAACACTCAATAGCTGTTTTAAACTCTCTTTGAGCCTTATGAATCCTGCCGAGAAGGCAATAACTTATTCCCTCTCCATACTTGTTTCCCACTTCTATAGCAATTTCTAGATCACGTTGCTGGTATTGGATGGCTGTATTGAACTGTCTTAGACGTTGATAAACATTGCCGAGATTGCAATAACTTATTCCCTCTCCGGCCTTGTCTCCTACTTCTTTAGCAATTTCTAGATGACGTTGATGGTACTGGATGGCTGTTTTGAACTGTCCTAGACTGTCATAAGCGTTGCCGAGATTGCAATAACTTTTTCCCTCTCCGGCCTTGTCTCCTACTTCTTTAGCAATTTCTAGATGACGTTGATGGTACTGGATGGCTGTTTTGAACTGTCCTAGACCTCGATAAGCGTTGCCGAAACCGCTATAACTTCTTCCCTCTCCGGCCTTGTCTCCTACTTCTTTAGCAATTTCTAGATGACGTTGATGGTACTGGATGGCTGTTTTGAACTGTCCTAGACCTTGATAAGCGTTGCCGAGATTGCCATAACTGATTCCCTCTCCGGCCTTGTCTCCCACTTCTTTAGCAATTTCTAGATGACGTTGATGGTACTGGATGGCTGTTTTGAACTGTCCTAGACCTCGATAAGCGTTGCCGAGATTGCAATAACTTCTTCCCTCTCCGGCCTTGTCTCCTACTTCTTTAGCAATTTCTAGATCACGTTGATGGTACTGGATGGCTGTTTTGAACTGTCCTAGACTGTCATAAGCGTTGCCGAGATTGCAATAACTTTTTCCCTCTCCGGCCTTGTCTCCTACTTCTTTAGCAATTTCTAGATGACGTTGATGGTACTGGATGGCTGTTTTGAACTGTCCTAGACCTTGATAAGCGTTGCCGAGATTGCCATAACTCATTCCCTCTCCGGCCTTGTCTCCCACTTCTTTAGCAATTTTTAGATGACGTTGATGGTACTGGATGGCTGTTTTGAACTGTCCTAGACTGTCATAAGCGTTGCCGAGATTGCAATAACTTCTTCCCTCTCCGGCCTTGTCTCCTACTTCTTTAGCAATTTCTAGATGACGTTGATGGTACTGGATGGCTGTTTTGAACTGTCCTAGACCTTGATAAGCGTTGCCGAGATTGCCATAACTGATTCCCTCTCCTGCCTTGTCTCCTACTTCTTTAGCAATTTCTAGATGACGTTGATGGTACTGGATGGCTGTTTTGAACTGTCCTAGACCTTGATAAGCGTTGCCGAGATTGCCATAACTGATTCCCTCTCCGGCCTTGTCTCCCACTTCTTTAGCAATTTCTAGATGACGTTGATGGTACTGGATGGCTGTTTTGAACTGTCCTAGACCTTGATAAGCGTTGCCGAGATTGCCATGACTGATTCCCTCTCCGGCCTTGTCTCCCACTTCTTTAGCAATTTCTAGATGACGTTGATGGTACTGGATGGCTATTTTGAACTGTCCTAGACTGTCATAAGCGTTGCCGAAACCGCTATAACTTCTTCCCTCTCCGGCCTTGTCTCCCACTTCTTTAGCAATTGCTAGATGACGTTGATGGTACTGGATGGCTGTTTTGAACTTTCCTTGACCTTGATAAGCGTTGCCGAGATTGCCATAACTAATTCCCTCTCCGGCCTTGTCTCCCACCTCTTTAGCAATTTCTAGATGACGTTGATGGTACTGGATGGCTGTTTTGAACTGTCCTAGACTGTCATAAGCGTTGCCGAGATTGCCATAACTTCTTCCCTCTCCGGCCTTGTCTCCCACCTCTTTAGCAATTTCTAGATGACGTTGATGGTACTGGATGGCCGTTTTGAACTGTCCTAGACCTTGATAAGCGTTGCCGAAACCGCTATAACTTCTTCCCTCTCCGGCCTTGTCTCCCACTTCTTTAGCAATTTCTTGATGACGTTTATGGTACTGGATGGCTGTTTTGAACTGTCCTTCACCTTGATAATCGTTGCCGAGATTGCCATAACTGATTCCCTCTCCTGCCTTGTCTCCTACTTCTTTAGCAATTTCTAGATGACGTTGATGGTACTGGATGGCTGTTTTGAACTGTCCTAGACCTTGATAAGCGTTGCCGAGATTGCAATAACTTCTTCCCTCTCCGGCCTTGTCTCCTACTTCTTTAGCAATTTCTAGATGACGTTGATGGTACTGGATGGCTGTTTTGAACTGTCCTAGACCTTGATAAGCGTTGCCGAGATTGCCATAACTGATTCCCTCTCCGGCCTTGTCTCCTACTTCTTTAGCAATTTCTAGATGACGTTGATGGTACTGGATGGCTGTTTTGAACTGTCCTAGACCTTGATAAGCGTTGCCGAGATTGCCATAACTGATTCCCTCTCCGGCCTTGTCTCCCACTTCTTTAGCAATTTCTAGATGACGTTGATGGTACTGGATGGCTGTTTTGAACTGTCCTAGACCTCGATAAGCGTTGCCGAAACCGCTATAACTGATTCCCTCTCCGGCCTTGTCTCCCACCTCTTTAGCAATTTCTAGATGACGTTGATGGTACTGGATGGCTGTTTTGAACTGTCCTAGACTGTCATAAGCGTTGCCGAGATTGCCATAACTTCTTCCCTCTCCGGCCTTGTCTCCTACTTCTTTAGCAATTTCTAGATCACGTTGATGGTACTGGATGGCTGCTTTGAACTGTCCTAGACCTCGATAAGCGTTGCCGAGATTGCCATAACTGATTCCCTCTCTGGCCTTGTCTCCTACTTCTTCAGCAATTTCTAGATGACGTTGATGGTACTGGATGGCTGTTTTGAATTGTCTTAGACCTTGATAAGCGTTGCCGAGATTGCCATAACTGATTCCCTCTCCGGCCTTGTCTCCTACTTCTTTAGCAATTTCTAGATGACGTTGATGGTACTGGATGGCTGTTTTGAACTGTCCTAGACCTTGATAAGCGTTGCCGAAACCGCTATAACTTCTTCCCTCTCCGGCCTTGTCTCCCACTTCTTTAGCAATTGCTAGATGACGTTGATGGTACTGGATGGCTGTTTTGAACTTTCCTTGATCTTGATAAGCGTTACCGAGATTGCCATAACTAATTCCCTCTGCGGCCTTGTCTCCCACCTCTTTAGCAATTTCTAGATGACGTTGATGGTACTGGATGGCTGTTTTGAACTGTCCTAGACCTCGATAAGCGTTGCTGAGATTGCAAAAACTGTTTTCTATGGCTGTTAGTTCAGCATTACTTTTCCTTAGTAATTGAAGCAGACGTTTGTTGTCATTTTCAATCTTAAAACGTGTCAAGGGTCGGTAAATCATGAGCAGATTTGCGAAAATACAGTGTATTTTAAAAAAACAGTGAGAGTATTAGATAGAATATTTAAACTGGAATGATAATTCGAACGTGGGCTTTTGTAGAAATTTGATTTCAAGTTATTGGAGAGTTTTTAACCAGCTCTGAAGCGCATTTATCGGTTTAGGTTCGGTCGTCATGGTGATGCTCGTGTGAAGACAAAAATGAGGGGTATTCAGCTTAAACTCTGGGAATTAATTAATATGGCCTCTTCTTTTAAGTAAAGTTTCGTGGAATAGTCGAAAGAACTCTTTAAAAATATTTTAGCTTCTTTAAACTGCTCAGTGCACTATAAGAGAACATTGCTTGCATTATGCGTTGAAGAATCTCTCCGGAACGTAATGATTTCCCTTGAAATATTACTCGTATTACATCTCGTATCACGTTTGAAACATTCGTTAAAGGATACGGCCAATCCCATATGCAACCAGTTCCTTGCTTCTTTATACAAGCAAAGTTCGACACAAGCTCTGGCTCCTGAAAAGGAGAGAATAATTGGCGGTACGAAGTAACTCATTACTGTTAAAGTATAAATGTATCGATAAAATGGACTTAATTTCCCATTTAGCTGGGAACAAAAATTGTGATAATAAGGGCAATTTGAATTTGTAGAAGAACTGAAAGTAAACATTAAGGAGCTAATAGAAAGCGGCCACCAATTAAGCTTCAATTGATGATAATAACGATAAAGTTAGCTCGCGCATTCTTCTTTTAAATGTGCTATGATGCGCTTTTCAGCACTTTTCGGGGAACTTTTCGAGCAGACTGCATTGAGCAGTTTACACATTTTGAAAGGGAATTTTAGAGGTGCCTCCTTGAGTTATAGAGAAGATGCAAGAAACGGGGCTTACGGTTTTCCGTTCTTATCCAGGACTAGAATATCAAATCATTTGCAGATGTCACAGCTTAGGCGGCAGCACATTGTCCTCAGATATTTTAAGACTCAGGGAGATGGTCCAGTCTAGGGCTTGAACCCTCGACCTCCGGCGCTCTACAACGTGAACTAAGCAGGCGGCGGTATTTGAGAGCTTATTGACATTTTCTCATGCTTTTTACCCACATCACAGACATTGACACACCAGACACAATTGACACTTGGGGTGCAGTTACCTGCCAAAAACCACACAATCATGTTTTGACCAAATCAGAGAATAGAATGTTGATGGCTTATGTCTGAAAAACCCACCTTTCTTGATAGCTTTGATTAAAGTGGGTTCCAATTCAACTGCAACTGTTGCATCATCGAGACATTCCACGTAGTTTGCTGTGAGATTTAAGAAATAAGGCTTAAAAAAGTGGTCACCATATGGAATTGCAACAAAGAAGCCTTAAAAAATTACAATTGCTTAAAATGTAACGAGGATCATTCCTTTGCTTAATTTTCATCCATTACAGGGCGATTTATGTTTTTACGCTACTTTTCTGCATTTGCTCAATTTTTTCTTTTCTTGATGCAGATTGTGTATTCCGTTATCTTGTAACGCTGCACGACAGATTTATATGTTTACATATGAAATCGTTACCCAAACGGAAATGAGCTGTTGCCCTGTTGCTGTAAAGCTTGGCGTTCAGCCGTTTATCTTTGCAGTTCACTTGAAGTCCTTCCGTGTAGGAGTTTATCGCGTTATTGGCTTCTCCTTGTCTGTATTCTTTGTTACCTTTCTCCAGACATACTTTCACTATTTCTGAAAACACAACGTTTTCATGTTAATGATTTAGTAATAAGTGATACGATCCTTGACGGATGATGCCAACTTTAAATATCCAAACGAACTTTTAGGTTAGCTCAGAGCTATGAGAAAAACAACCAGAAAAGTTTAATATTTGTACATTTTGTTTGCGTGCAAGCTGCTGGGAGTCTGGGCTGTGGCTTGGCTATTACCACAAGTTTATCAATTTACATTATAAAATAATTCAAATAGTACGCGCGCTCTGATTGGCCATAAAACCATTTTACATGAGCGTATGTAAACACGGTTTTCGTTCCTCTTTCATTAGTTATTTTATAAAAGAAATGTAAGTATAGCTTCGCGTTGTGGTTTCCTACGCTTATCTCGTGTTCTCTCAACCTCCCGCGTGTTTACATCAGGCTATGTAAACACGGAAAACATTTTACATTTCTTCATTTAGGTCGAGAGGCTTTCCAAACTCCTTTTACACCTGGCATATGTTTCCAAAATATCACAAGTTTCACCGGGGGATCCTATCTTAACTCAGCTTTGTTTACAAAAGCCCTTCAGGAGAGTTTATCTGTGCATTTTGTTTTCTTTAAAATATTCAAGTTATTTTTGGAGTTTTAGCTGTAGCTTGGCCATAACCACATCAGGTCTGATCGGTTTACATTTAGGTCGAGAGACTTTCCAATGACCCTTTTACACCTGGGTTACGTTTTCCAAACTTTTATGTTAGAATATAAAATCCCATAAGTTATTGCATAAAGCAAAGCAAAGCCAGACCGAAAAAAGGTTAAAACTTGTGAATGCTCTGATTACGAAAAAAAAGAACATCGTGCTGAGAGTCTGAGAGTGACAAGAGTTCGTGGTTTTACCATCGTTCAGAAAAGTGCGCTGGAAAAAAAATTTTTTTTTTCTTTTTCTCTTTATCACTTGGTTTTTCTCATACATGTAATTGTCTATTGAGAACATAGTCGAAGAAGCTAACTGGAGAAATCCCTTTTGGGAAAGTATTACTTTCCTGCGAAGTGCCATTTTGCCTGATGTGAAAATAAGCGGTTCCACGTTTTGTTGACTGGTGGTTTACAGCGTGGGCCTGGTTTTGACATAACTGTCTAAAGAGGCGTGAAATCAGAATTCTCAAATCGCGTAAAAATTTCTGCCAAACATGTACTGAACAATAAGGGACAAAAATGTGCTAGCGTAAATACTTTCCTTTTGGTGGCCTCAAAAAGTTATCCGTTTGCAAATTTTTCAAAACTCGACTTTGACGGGTCTACGGGTACTAACAGCTCTCTCTTGCCGAATATGACTTCTATATTAAAAATGACCAAATTTACAATGTTTTCAAGTGCAAAAGGATAATACTTGTACTACGCAAATATCCTCCATTTTAGGTGCAAATTGTACATACATCGTTAATCTCCAAAACATTGTGTGTTGATTTACTAGTAAGCACTTCTAAAACTCAGAAAAACCGAGTTTTACAAAGCCTAGTAGGCCAATTTTGGCCCATTCTTCTTTAATTTAGGGCTCTTCAAAGCTAAGTCGCCTTCAAATTTGTCGCTCTATTGCTTATGAATGGCACAACACAAGGCAGACAATGAAGAGTTCTTGAAGACACGTGCGTCGTGTACTTTACCCGGCCATCCAACACAGATATCAAGAAATAGATAATTACAATCCACTAGCCCCTGAAGGATTAATGAGTGGAATCCCTTCCTGTTAACATAATCATCTGGACTTTGCCGAGGTCCAATGACTGGGACATGGCAACCATCGACTGCTGCAACCACCTGGGGAAAACCCGCGCGACTTTTAAAACCTTCAATTTTTTCTTGGACTTCATGTTGATTTTGGGGAACGTTTATATAATTGGGAAGAAGAACGTTCACTATCACCTCGCATACCTGTCGCACAATACCACAAACAGTGGATTTTCCGACACCAAATAGATTTCAGATCGTTCGAAAGTGAGCCGTGTCCGCAAGCCAATATAATGTTATGGCAACTCGATGACGCACTGTAATGGCTTTCCTGTAATTTGTGTCCCTTTTAGAGATATGTGGCGAAAGTTCTCGGCAAAGGCGATTGAATGCTTCTTTAGACATGCGAAAATTCTCATTCCAGTCCTTTTCTTTCCAATCTTGGCAAGTCTCTTCCCAAAATATCTGCGACCGGGGTTTTAGCCAAATACGGCGAACAGGAAGATGTTGGAGAAGAAATCGAAGCAAAAAACGAGAAAACAATGATGAAACGAGAAGTCTCCGACGGACATAGCAATTAAACCGTCTCTCTGCGTTTCTCTGTCGGTTTTGTGTAATTCTGAGGTTTTCCCTCAGCCGTGACTGCGCCAACAACAGCAGGATATTGTGATTTAAACTGACCGCCATTTTTATTGCGTCTTTAATTTTGTTGGCAACAATTAATATCAAAACGAGGCTGCGTAATACCTAACCCAGTCTGCAGTGTGAACGGTTCTTGAGCAACACATGTTTTATAAAACCATATTTAAAAAAACTACGTTTAATGAAACTTGTTTAAATTGGTGTGAACATGGCATAAGTCGCCTTCAAATTTGTCGCTTTATTGCTTATGAATAATTAATGATGTCTACGCATTTTTCTCGATCTGATCGAGCAACAACTTGTTTTTTCTTTCTTTGAAAGAATCTCTTCTCACCTCTTAAATGGTTATCGTCCTTATCCAGCTCAGCGTCACTTGACGTAACTTGACTTTCCTCTGTCGATGAAATTACAGAGAAGATATTTCAACTTTGTTAGTGATCACAACTATGTGCAATTAGAACTAGCGTTCTAATACTGGTGTATTCAGTGGATTTCTAAAACCTTCAAGTCGAAGTGATCCAAAAAATTATACACCAGAATTAAGGTGTAGATAATCAACAAACAGTAAAAAATTACCATAAAGAAGTCTTTCCTTGTTGCCTTTTCTTACCTGTAGCTGGAAACTCATTTTTCACCTCCAGTTCTTCTCCCGGTGTTGAGAGGTTGCTTTCTGCCATTGCTAGAAATAAAATTGAATCGATTGCACTGCGTTACATCGTTAAAAATAAAAAAAAGAGGAGATTCAAATGAAAGTAACTTAAAGAAAACGTTGTATACTTAATCATAGAGGATGGATGAGAACCTCAAAGTTTCTCCGTCACGCTATTGTAGTTGCGTGACAGCTCCAGTCAAGTTTAGCGGGTTGTATCATGTATGTTTTTTTCATTCGTTTGTTTGTTTGCTTGATTGTTTTTTAGTCTTTTCTAATGAAACGTCGTTCAAGGCTGTCACTTATCAAAATGCGTGCGTGGCAATAAACAACCTAATTGTACCCGGTAGGCATGGATAAACACAGATAAAATGTTATGCAATAAAAGACTCTTTCTCTCATTCCTTCATTTTACCGCGTATGGGGCTGGGAGAATTCGCAAAACTTATTCAACCTTCGAAGGTCTGCGTAACCGTCACGAATTCTACCAACACCCCGCGAGCCTATTGCGTAACGAAACACGTTTATCGACCCGTGGTAGCGAGTGTACCAAGACGGATAAAACGTCTAGGACGAATTTAATTTACCAGACGAGTTTAATTCGTTTTAAAAGTCGCGCTATCGTCGAATTTAATTGCTTGTGGGACCTTGAATTAACTTCGTTTGAGATTATTTTGAGGGACTGGAGAAGATGGCATTGGAAAGTGTCGTTTCCATCAAAACTCTTGTTATAAAGAAACTTTATCTACATCAAATTAAAAGCCAAGCGCAACACGCAGACTCCTGCGTAGCTTAATCTTGTAGGCTATCGAATGAATTTACTGCCAGGCCAAATGAGCATTTGGCGGAGGAAGTAGACTGAAAGCGAAATGAAACAAAAAAAAAACAAATTCGATATAGCCAAGCAAAAGAGAACTTTAAATTTTATTTGTGAACGAATTGCTGATCAAAAGAGATTCTTCTGCAATATAATAGTGATTGGGAAATTTTCGTGAAGCTGCTGGGGTGCTCTTGCCCTACAGAACAGGATTCTGCTCCAATATCAGCATTTACTGAGCTCACAGTTTTATCTTCCTGCGCACGATGTAAACACTCAAACATTGTGCCGATTTAGTCCGTCATTGCGCGAAAAGGTATATCTACTAAAACCGAACTCTGACGGATAACCAGTTAGAATATATGGCACGCCTACAGCGTGCGGTGGAGATGTCACGTTTTGGAAACTGAAAAAATTCTGGTATCTCACCGACAACCATATGATAATACCATTATTATTACTATATATCGCGAGTGTTACGACATTAAAAGACACGTTGGCATTTTGTATATTTTTTTTTAACCTCGAGCTTTGTTTCAAACTTCGTTTGTTTACGAGAGATAATAGCTGGTTTTGACGTTGACGAGAGCTATAATTATGTACAGCACGTTATCTAGCTTTGTCACACGCTCATCACGCGCTTCTGCCGCATAATTATCATGTACAGTTTAACCTTTAACTCTCGTGATCTAATTGTTAATTCTCGCCTCTAGCTGCTACATGTTTCCTTTCAAAGTAGGTACGGAAATTTGGTGTTAGTTCAAAGATAACGAATTCTACCTGATAAAACTTTGAGTATTCTTATTACCTGTTTGCTGGATAATGTATTGATATTACAGGGATAAGTTACACATTATATCACTTCTAGAAGTTTAAGGATTTAGGATATTGCTTCGCGTGCAAACCATTTAACTACGAGGCAAATGAGAGAAGCCAATGAAATATATAATTGTACGCAAGTGAAATATTTTTACGTCTGACAACAATAACCCGAGAAAATTCGACTGAAATTAAACTTCATTGTTGTCAGCCGCAAGAAAATTAAGATTACGATCTTTCATTGTAAATAACATGAGCTCTACAGTTTTAATCAGTTGCAGAATGAAAATTGGTTTGTACCTGTTAAACTGTTATCCTCTGAATCCCTCTCTTCTCCAAACGATGTCATTTGTTAATTCTACATGCCTGAAAATATTAAGAATAATACTTTGCTTTACAACAATTTCGAGAGAAAAATGAAGGTTACATATTCACGAGTTTAAAAGATCTAACCTCGTCTAATTCCCAGTTTCCTGATCAAAATTGCTGTTCTTCTTAGTTATTGTGTTTGCTTTTTTAGTTGTTTTATTGTTTTATGATTATTATTTGTTAACATGTTTCTGCCTGACTATTAATTGATTCAGTTTGTAATTTAATGCAGCTCTTTCTCTTTTAGTACGAAATACTCGCAATCCGCAAAATCCCTTTTCTCTTCAGAGCAGGAAATGTTACATTCTGCCATAACTGAATCGATAAGGATGAATTCACACCGTGAGTTATGTTGTACCGATGCAATTTCTCTTCAAGTTATCAACTCGGTATATCCCTCGTTCAATGCACTCTCTCGTGAGATATCGAGAATAATAATCCCATTTCTACAAGCAGCCATGTATTATTTTGTTTATTATATAAACACTATAGGCATTTACAGACAAATTGAAAGGCGACTTTATCAAGGAATGAGAATTTGCCATTCATTCACCAACCTAGTAAAGTGGCGCGAGAAGCGGGTGACGTCCAGCAGCTGATTGGCGATATCAATCAGCGTATTTTATATGATAAACATTTGTTTTTGGTTATCTTCCCTTTAGCGTTACAGTTCTCTCAAATTTTCATTTTCCACTTTCACCGTGACAATGTTTCTAAAAATAATAACGATGAACTTTTTTTTTTACTGTAAACAACTCTCGCCAATTCTGCACTAAATATTTTGCAGCCAAAAGCGTAAGTGTCCAGTGAAATCCAGTGGCGCTCTGGATTTCATTCCGATACAATCAATTTTTGAATAATAAAATCTGTTCCTTCCTAATATGAAAACGATGCTGATTCACAAAATCAAGATGGGTTTATGCGTATGTAGTTGAGTCCCGAACAAGTTGAAATGGGCATCCATCCCTCAGTTGTTTTCATTCACTGGCGTTCTCTCACATGCAAAGAATATTTTAGTGTTACATCAAGGTACTTCGCTATAAGCGATAACTTTCTCTGCTCTCAACAAACACTAGTTTTTTTTGCTGGTTGTTGCGTTGATATCTACGTATACTTTGTAATAACAAGTTGCACATATTCATCACCAGAGGGAGATACAAAGCTAAAGAAATGACATCAATAATATGTATTCTTTATGTAAATTTTTTTCCAATTTTCATGTCTTTCGATTATAATATGCTACATATTTCTTCATTAGCTTTCCTCACCTGAAGAGTACTTGCAATAAATTTAACTCCAATGCAGTTATTTTCCAATAAAAATACTTGACTTCTTATTGTATCTGGAGAAAAGGATATTTCAATCGTTTCACGTGCTTTAAAGAATTAAAGCGAATACCATAAGTACTCTTCTTAAAGATATATCCGAGGAAGATATTCAAGATTTTTTAAATCTATGTACTCCATGCATCTTTGTGTGCGGAAACCCTCCGTGTATCTTGCAGGAATTTTATGAATAAATTGTTTCTGAACCAGTTGTCTTTAAGTTGGAGGAGAAATCTGAGGCCCGAGCTCTCTGCCTCTTTGAGCTCCAGAATTGTCTGCTGAGTCTGGATGCAGTAAGCGAGGCCATAAATAATTGTATAATAGTTCCTACAGACATGTGACGCACCTGATACTGGAATCAGAAATGCCACAGCTTTGTAAATCCCTCATGGGAAAATAAATGAGCCATCTCAAGGTCTGGTATGTTTATTTACATGTCAGCATTGATATTTAATCTGTCGTTCAACCTGATCTGGCGGATAAGGTTTTTTTTTCGGTCGTTGGTTAAAAATGATTTTTTCCTCTGTCACGAAAGAGCTTGAAATTTCCTTTCTATTATTATGTATTTTAAGACATGAAACTTTCGACATTGATGATCTAGGCAGTATGCAAGATGATCCTTTATGTATCCATTGTATGTCATGGCTCATCAACGAGAAATCTATAGCTATATGTGAGAACTTCAAATCGTAAAATCCGATGGTCTAAGATTCGATCCTGCGCTCGTGACGAGTAAATAAGATCGATATTTCTTTCATCCTATTGTCTCATTTCTCAAATTATTTCTATCTGTATCTTTAGTCAATACCAGTTTATCTCATTCACTGCATTAGGTCGCTATTAACTTATTCTGTCCTCACCTTAGCTCCTGTGAAAATGTGATTTGCCCCACAAGTCTGTAACAAAACGGTGCACTTGGTAAGACCAGCAGTATTGAAGAAGCTGAATATGAGCTCAACGAACTCGAAACTGAAAATCGTGTATCATTGTTTATTTCGTGATCCATGATTCTATTTTGTAGCTATGCTGTTTCACTATTTACACGCCAAGTTTGGACAGGGCCTCATGTTACATTTTTTAACTTTTCATTTTCATTAATCCGGTGTATAGCACAATGACATAAACATACTATTTATTTTATTTTATTTTTATTGCTAATGCGACGGTCGTTAACCCATCGCCTGCTTAGGTTGATCGAAGGGCGCTGGATTGTCATACGAGAGGTCTTGAAGGACTGGCGAGAATGAGAAACACACGTACTGAAAGCATAGTAAAGGAAATTTTCTTATTAACGATGCAGGCGATTTGTCGGCCTGGCAACTTCACAATTTTTTTTAGGAAAAGTTGACCGATAGAGTTGTAATGCGATGGGTGAGTGAAAAGAAATGACACGAGGTCAAATTTAGCAAAAAGTTACTGTATAGCGATTACGACTAAAAATAGAAGGAAAAATTAAATCTGATTTTCTTCGACTGGATAACGTGGAATTCTTGAAAATTGGAAAATTTCCGTCTGTTGGAATACAAACAATAGTGAATTTGTTTTGGTTTGCCCAATCGAAAAAACATCCAAAACGTGGTAGAAAATAATAAGAGATACAAAGGTATTTTAACTTCCCAACTTCTCCTGGCTACCACCATTGTAGGATGGAAAGTGGAGGAGGAATGGAATTAGAGAAAAAAAGGAAAAAAGGAATAAGTTTCGTGCGCCTCGAGAAAGGTGGTGCGGTGGATTAACGCTTTCACTTAGCTTATTTTTGTCAACAAATTAAACATTCCCAACCATAACGATCCAAACTGGCACTGAGAAGACATCCCAACACCTTAATGTGAGCTGTATTGGAAAATATGACTGAAATGGCGTTGATGTTCAAAACAGAAAAATAATAATAATAATAATAATAATAATAATAATATTAATAATGATAATATTAATAATAATAATAATAATAATAATAACAATGTAAAAGAAGCAAAAAACAGATTGATGTAAAAAGCACTTTGATGTTACATCGCCGAACCTTCATATTTTATTTGATCTGTTGTCAATGCTTAAAAAGTACAAAAGGCAATTCATTACTTATTCAGTACCAAAGCCTATTACATTTTCGTTCAATCAACTATAAAAAGTATAAGCCTCTCATCGTGTGATATAGTCTCATACCGTCCTGAATTTACCACAAAACCTTCCTTAGCTTGGCAATTTGCACATTATTTTAAAGATCTCACTAACGTGCTAAATAACCCTGGCAGTTCTTATCATCATTGGCAGAGAAAAGTCGGGTAAATTTTAACGATTTCAAGTACCAACTGAAAGGCGAGCTTTTCCAGGTACCAGTAATGAATATATTTATAATCATTAATAATTGAATTTCATATTAACTTATAAACCAGGCAGCAATGTATAGATGAAGTGCTATACTCAGCTTTAAAGCTATTTTCGGTGGTCAATTTACGTTACCAACTCAGTTGATAATAATAAATTAACTACAGTGGAAAATCAGTTTAGTAAGACAGGAGAATGAATGAAGCATCTTTAATAATATCAAAGTCATTCCTAATCTTACAGAAATTTGACAACCTGTCAGAAGGCCATCCATGGTTTATTGTTCAGTGACTGAGAAATACGTTCTTCCAAGGTCTTTTTCCTCCGTGTGTCACTGGCAGTCATTTCAATGTACGTAAAACCAAGCTCTTCACAAACCAGTGTCGCTGATGTGGTTTTACCAACTCCTGGGGAACCGGACAGAAGAGCTGCCTTAAAGGACGACCCATCTTAGTCTTTGCTGAAAAAGGAAGCTGTACAAAATAAAAATGCTTACATTTGTGATTCCATTACTTACATACTAACTACATGTATAAATGAGTGTATGTATGAGTTGAGTGAAATAAATTCATCAAAGTTCATTATTTACAGCTCTTTAAAAAAATGTATCTCTGAATGTGGGAATTAAGAAACAATCTGGATTCAGTGTGAAAGGTATTCAGCCTACAGCTAGACAACATTTGCATCACAACTCAGTTTAAGGTCTTCTGTAAAATATCTGCAGATTAAGGTTAGGTTCATCCACTGAAGCCTTTTACTCCAAACAGCTCACTAGTACTTCGTACTGTCTGCCATCAAATTCTTATGATATGGATTATTTAGTATTGTATCAACTAATAATCCCCTAATTAATTTTTTTCTTTTTTTTTAATTCTCTTAACTTGCCTGCTCAATATTGTATTGATATTGTAAGGAGAAATCCTGTCTTGGTCACTTATGGGAGTTAAAGGGTCAAAGATGAAGTCAGCATGAGAGCCAGAGGACTAATCTTGCCAAAGCTTAAATTAATTTCAGTAGCATCAGGTGACTAGGAGAATTGCTACTCCCCCCCCCTCCCCCACTAGTATGGTTCCCCTATCTGGTTACAACCCAAACTTGTTCATCTGCTTTCTCCGACAGTTTGCCTGAACCGTTTGCATACTTGCCCGAAGAGAAGTTACATTTACATGTATTGGAGGGGAAAGCATCTTGACAATCAAATACACGTGTACTCACATTTAGAGGCTGGTTTCTTTCTATTCTTTTCCCACTCTCTCAGCCAGTTCATCAGCTCTCTCAGTTTGCTCTTATCACCCTGCTGACAAATAATCTGCTCACTGCGTGAGGTTGATCTTTGTCTACTCATAACAGACTTGGTTCTCCTGCGCACACACACAAAAAAAATTACCTTTACTGTCAAAATCTTACGTAGATTAAAAGAATAAAGCAACAAAAAACAAAAACACTGTACTTTCTTGTAACTCAATTTAAGTAACACAAACAAGTCTACAGGTGGAAGTACAGTAAAATGATCCAACAGATGAACGTAAAGGTGGAATTTAGAGTAGTGGTAAAACTGACATGTGGGTGACTGGACAGAGGAGAACAAAGAGAATAAGTGACAGATAGAAAGACAGTAATTGGAAGAATGAACATACACAAAAAGAGCAGACAGACAAACAGACAATCTAAGTGACACCATAAATTAAGTAGATGGTAGAAGGGAAATGAGGATGAACAAATTATGTTTACTTATCAGTTTCACACTAGCTTATGGCTCCTATGACATTTTTCTGGTACATGTATATCACATACATATGCATGTATTTTTATGTTATCTGTAATTTTAATACAAAGTCATGTACAGTACCTGGATGCACACAAGAGAAATTATATTCACTAAGTGTAATCATTGCACAATGCATGTAGGATGCTTACTGGTGAGGAAATAATTAATTTTAAGGCATACCTCTGAAGTGTGAATTAAATTTTCAGTGAAGTCATGCTCTTGTGCTAATTGTTGGAAAGGTTTGAAACACCCAGCTTTCAGTGCAGGTGATGATGATGGTGTTTGTGTTGTTGGAGAAGACACAGATCTTTCACTCAGTTGTGACATATCACCCTCAAACTGATCTTTTCCCTGGCTGAGGGACTCCATTGGTTCAGCTTTCTCCTTCTTCTTTGTCTTCTTCTCCACAATTGGTGGTTCATAGCTGGTCTCGTTGCCTGGTTTTGTTCTGACAAGCTCAAACAGACTGTCTCCATCTATTTGTGATGTTCCACATTGCTTAGCCTAACAGATAAGCACCAAAGTTAAAAAAAAAGAAACAAAAAGACAACTACAAAAACAACAACAACAAAGGTCTCTTGCTAATTAATGTTTAGCTATTCAAGGAAGGAAATACAACCTTGAACCAGTTAAAAAGGTCTCCTAACAAGGAAAAATTTAATGAACTCCACAGCAAGAAATATAAGTTTATGCTCATGGAAAAAAAACTATTTTTAGAAGCCAACAACAAAAAGAAAATGTTAAATTTCTACCATAGTAAATTTTTCAGTTCATGTTGGTTTCCTCTATAGACTTACAAATCAATGAATTGTGTTCATTTTGCAAATTTGTGGCAAGTTTCCCAGGTGTTTTAACTGTAAGCCGCACCCAGATTTGTTTTAAAAATTTAGGGGAAAAGGTGCAGCTGCTATGTTTATGTTCACAGTTTTTTTTTCCTCTTTTGAGCTGTACATCACAATGTACCTTGGAAAGTTTACTCTCCCCAGGATCCTGTCCCATGACAATAAAACTCTTTTTCTTGCTCACTGAGTGGGTAACTTTTCCACCATATCTTTGAATCAAATCTGCTGTGTCCTCTCTCTTGATACTTTCCAAGATTCCCGAAATAACAAATGTCAGTCCATCCAAGCAGTTTTCCATTTCCTAAAAATTAAATTATCGAGTGCATGCATAATTCAAGATGAGCAGAGAAAAAAATGAATTCTTCCCTTGAAGGCCTCTTAATACTGTCCAAACTGAAAAGATATAAATGGCAAAAAAGTAAAAAACTCTGTAGATACACCATGAATATTTCAGATCAATGTCAGCATCTGCACACCTACCCCTCCCCCAACCCAACAACTGTCAACTGCTAACAAGTAAGGGTTAAAGTTGTATTAGGGAAGGGGTAGGTGTGCAGTTTCTCAGATACTGACATTGAACCAACATTTGAACATCAACTGATAGTAAAAGGATAAAATACATTTTTTGTTTAACCCTTTAACTCCCATGAGTGACCAAGACAGAACTTCTCCTTACAATATAAATACAATATCATGCAGACAAGTGATGAGAATAAATAAAAATATCAAACAGGGATTATTAGTTGATCCAAGACCAAATTCTCCAAATAACATTACAAGAATTGTATAGCAGACAGTAAGGAGAATTACTTTTGAGATCTTGGGAGTAAAAGGGTTAACAAAAGCATGAATTTTACAATGTTTTTCCTGTAAACTATATCTGCAGATTTTCCAAATCAGCTTTAGTTCTAGTAATCTTCCTTTTAACCTTTGTCTTGCATCTCTCATGAAAATTTGAAAGGATGGAAAACAAACCACAAAGAGCTTTTGAGAGATAATAATAATTTAACTACAGTAAGAAATTAACATGTACAGTAACTTCTCCCTAGAATATCCATAGATTATCCAGCAAACATGTAACGAGAACACTAAAACTTATCAGGTACATGTAGTTGTTATAATGAACTAACAACAAATTCTCATTATTAGTTTACAGAAAAATGTGTAGGAGCTAGAGGGGAGAATTAACAATTACATCTTGGTCTTTGAAACCTACCTGAGGGATTTCCTTTGAACCAAGCATCCTAGGACAATCTCTTGCCATAAAACTACAGAAAACAAGACTTTTTCTTTTCCAATGAGGGTGGAACTTCAACCACTTCCTCTGATTTTGACACCTTTGGTGTTCCTTGGGTTGGAATTTCCTTACTAAAATATTTTCATCCTTTTTTGGAGTAACAGTTTTCTTTGGACTTGGTTTTCAGTCTCTAACTGGAGTTTCTGGAACTGTGGCAGCTTTGACAGCCAGTTTGCTAGCAGGAGTTGTCTTTGGTACCTCCTGAAAAGTCCATGGATAAAATTTGAAGTGAACAAATTTGACATGTATATCAAACATTCTAACAGCTAAGAGTTGTCCAATCAAGGTAAGAGTTGTCCCAAAAGAAATGTTGATAGTGAAAGACACTGCTGCTTTGAAAAATGGAGACAAAGTGGTAACATCTTCCCAGATTGTCAAAGTTAAAATCACCAAGAATGTACCTAAAAGTTTTGCCATTATTGTTACTGTTTTTGTATAAATTCTAGGTACAGTAATGGTAGTATTTTGAGTAGTATTAGTATTGTAAGTTATTTTTTGTTCCAAGTAATGCAACTCAGTAATGTGTATCTGAGTAAAAACCATCTACTGTCATAATAGGACAGGTTTACATATACAACATGTGCCACCAGTTAACAAATTTGAGTGAGCTTTTGGATCTTATATGAAGCCAAATTTAGTCATAAAATTTTACTGTTTCATCTACAAGTACCTTATTCAAGTGCCTAATGACAAGTTGCCTCAACAACATACCATACACATACAATTATATCAGATCCAATCCATTCTAGTATCAGGGTACCAGGTTCAATTAAGGATTAATAGCAATGATTAATTTTGTAACATTATTTAGTATACATGGTAATCAAAAGGCTTACAAACCTTTTTCTTCTCAGGGGAAGGCTTTTTAACCTCAGACTTTGATTCTGAGAAGTCTTCCTTCCTTTTCTTTGATGGTTGCTCTGCTGTTTGATGATTGACATTCCCATTTTCTCTTCCTCCTTTTTCTCTCCCATTTTTATACTCTTCTTTTCTATTCACTTTGGAGTCTTCATTTTCTTAAGACTTGTCAGATCTCTGTGGGAAATGAAAAAGGTAAAAAATTCTTGATTGTTCTACAAGGAACTAAGGGATGATCATTAAGTGAGTTGAGCTCTGGTCATCAAGCTTAAAATTTGCACTCTCAAGAGTGATAAATTTTCTAATTTCTCATAACAATACCAATTCACAGTCAGGCAGCAATGTAATATCAGAAGAAAGAAAGTCCTCACACAAGAGGATATTTATTGCTTGAACAGCATGTTCTCAGAGATATTTTCATAACACTTGTGTGACAGACAGTAAAGAGAGTTAATTTAAATATCTTAGGGGGAAAGGAGTTATCTCTATACATTTCCTAGGGTACTGACAAAGGAGAATTTGATTAACAAACAAGAGCTTAGTTGGTGATCATTTCCTTTATTCATGTGACCTTAACCTTGACACCTGTGTGTAACACGTGCTTATCCAAAAGTTAAAATTTTGGAGAAACCGGAAAAGCAAACAATCCACAGTAAATTTCCATAAATCATCTTTCACCAAAAAGAAGCTCCAGTGAAAGAAGACCATTTAAATAACCTACTTTCAACGAAAAAAGCGATAGATGCATATTAATGTTTGATTCAGGGGGAATATTGTAAAGAGAAATTAGATGCTAGTCAAAGGGTTAAATGTATTAGCATAAGAGCAGTGTGCTATGACAGGTCTAACATTCTCAATGCTTGATGGAAGAAAGGAAAAAACAAACAAACAGACAAAAAAAATTTAGCTGGATAATTTTAGAAGAAGCCAGATGATTCTCCAGAGCAATATCTTATGTTCTAAATGAATACCATTGTTTGGTACTGAAATGTCAAATATAATGAAAGAGAATGATGGATGATACCTCTCTTTAACTTACTGGACCTCTTGAGAAGCTACTTTGTCTGTCTGTTTTGCAGACTCTTTTAATTTGATGGGCACAACTTCTTCCTCATCTGTAGAAACCACATCAGAATATAAGTCAAGTGCTACAATATTCAAATTCTATTTGAGGCAGAGTGGTCTAATGGTTAGTGTGCTGAACCCTGAATGAAGCAGATGGCTTTGTTTTTGTCAGCAAGCTAATACATAAGCAATGTTAAAGGTCATGCGATGTTAAAAAAAACTGACATCATCTTACTGTACATGTACCTCAAGCTCACCTCACATTAAATATTTCCCTATCCAGCCCTCCCACTCCATCAATAGGGACCTTAAGATCCAAGGATGGCGGATGTCTACGATGGTGGGCAGAAGTTTGAATGCATGTCTATCTACTTCCAGTAGTAAATTCCCACTGTAGCTGTGTTGTCTGTGACGTCAAAACAACTAGTCTGCCGTTTCGTACAAAACGTGAGTTGATTACAGTGTTTTTATAAAATATCTTTTATAATTTTGAATATTTTGCGCATTATGGAGTCAATAACATTTTTAATTCATTTGACTACTCTTCTGGGACCTGATTTTAGCAAAAAAACATGTTTTTTTCCTTCTCCACTAAACAGGTCATGGCTGCAGCCGACATGAGTGCCAAGAATATTGCTTAGTAAGTTCTCTTATTCTTTTTACTTCATGTTTTAACAATGAATGTGGTGAAACTCAACATGAATTACCCTTAGAAAAATCTCTCGATTACTTATGTTTGTGATAGTGTCTTGCATATTTGGTGAACAAAAAAGGGTTCTGCTTGCAGTAAAAAAAAAAGGCAAACAACATACAACACAAACAAAAAAAGAATAAGCGCTAACAGTTTATTGTAATTATCTTTAGAACCAACACGGAGTGGACTGAAAAACATGGCAATATTCTTTGTCAGGAGATTCTTGTTCTTGAACCATTCAAGGCAAAGAAAGGAAGCATTGCAAGGGGCCAAATTTGGGATAAATTAGTGAACAATCTGAACAGACTTCAACATCCCCAGCTCACAGTGATGAAGCGATCTGTTAGAGAATGATATATGCTTTTGAGTGACAAATTTAGAGCAAAGATGTAAGATGAAGAAAAGACAAGTGGAATAGATACAGATTTGAGTGACGTTGAAAAAGCACTTGATAGGAGAAAAAGAAGCTGTGGTTGAAGAAACAACACAAAATGACAAAAAGAAAGTTGATAGTGCCAAAGCAGCAGAAATAAGATACAGAGCTCTAGAGAACCTTGGTGGGACACAGAAAAGACAAAGGAAAGATGAGGTAGAGAATGAAACAGCAACAAGAGCAAAATGTCGAAGAAGTGGTAGTGACTCGGTCATGACAGCTGTGGTAGACATCAGCTGTTCTTGGATCTTAAGGTCCCTAATAAGCAGAGTCTGCTAAAAACCCTTGTGTCGAACTCAGTCACATAAAAATATTTGACCATCTTATTCATCATGAAAAATATCCAAAATGTTTTCACATTCACATGAAATTCAAGACAATCACATTTTGAAGATAAATAAAACCCAAAGAAAAAAAATTAAACCAAATTCATATTTTCACTCTTTCCAACCTGTTAATAAAAGCTGTTAATCCTATAAAAATTAAAAATATACATAATTATTCAAAAAAGATGAAATCACAATTCCCGTGAAGATAAAGTCTCCACATCACCTTTCATGTAGAAAGTATCAGGTACCCTCAATAAGTAGACATAATTTCCTTACCTGAGTCCAAGCTGATTGCTCTTCTACTTTTCTTAACTTTTGAACTCTCCTCCTTCTTTACTGATGTGGCTTTTCTGAAACAGAGATGAGTGAAAGAGAACCAGGTTCTGAATACACAACACTGACATCAGTATCCATATTCTCCATACTGTTCTCTAAGCATTTTCTAAGGTGCTGAAAAGGAGATTTTGTTTACTAATCAAGAGCTTCTATACGCCCCAAAATCGTCAGCTAAATTGCTCTTTCGTCAAGTGACCCATGTTTCCTATATTATTAGTATTGCCTATGTTATATATATTTCTTGTTATTTGTATTTCCTTTGTTATTTCCAATCTTGTAATTAGTCATTTCGTTCTTGATGTATTAAGTTCGTAAAACTTTACTTAGAAACCACTGGCAATGGCATATAGATGGAAGAGTTCAGTCCAGTCATCAGGAAATTAAACTCATCTAAAATTTATTGCTGGCATGTAGGTTACACCAGGCTTGTGGAAAAATAGTCTGGGTAAGGTGAAGTCTCAAGGTTTCTTTATCAATCACCTTTGAAGTTAATGAATAATTTCATTTTCCCTTCAGTCTGAGTAAATGAAAGATTAACTAGTACTTGTCAAAATTGTGAAATAAGCATCAGAGTTGTATTTTGCTACTGCTCTGCAGAATTAGTAAGCTGAAGTTTGAACAAATTTGTGGGAAATGCTAAAGTCCTGGATTTCAAACTTCAGTGAAATTTAGGTGGCAGTGTATCGCATCATGCTGTTTAACCCTTAAACTCACACATGGGATTAACAGAATTAGCAAACTGATCTTGGAAGTTAAAGAATGAAGACAAAATTAATTGCTTCAAATTATGGCCTTGTTTAAGATTAAAAAAAAAAGGCAAAACACTGTAATTTATCAGCCTCACTCAGCTACCCTGGCATACTCAGACAAACTATTGAAAATTATACCTGCAAAGTTAGTTAATACACATACCATGTCTGACATTCCAGTCCAGAAAGATACCTTGGGTTCGATATATGTAGTTGAATGAAACTCTTGGTCAAAACATGTTGTAAAATTACCAACCACGTATGCCAATAAATACTAATTTTGGCGAAATTCCGCCGCTAAGAACCGGCTAAAACGACTAATAAACCATTTTAGTATTATAATAGTAATGTGTTAACATCACTCTCCGATGTTTACGACAAGCGACTTAATACAGGAATGACTCCGACTTGTGATTGGATGATAAAAGTATTAAAAGTTAATAAGTTATATCTTAACTCCTTGCTCGCGAGTACTCTTAACCGCGTGTCTCGAAGCCGAACAATGAAAAACCAATGTGAAAACACCGATGAGTCAAACAAGTAAATGGCTACTTACATAACGAAGAGAAGGTAGAGTCTATCTTGTTCAGCAAGGTCGTTCAGCGATATTCCGGCGATGAAAAAGTCATCCGCCGAGAAGCTCCGCTGACAAAACTCATTTAGTCAGTTCAGGCGGACGACCAGAGACTGGAGCCATTCGTGTATTTAACCGCAGACAGGAATGGCTCCAACTCATGCGTATATTAATTTTTGTTTTCGTTCTGGCTAAATAATTTATACACTGAGATGAAAACTGAAAGAGAGATTTATTAGGGTTCTTCTTATGTTGAAGTCTACAGTGCTTGCAAATGAAGCCCTCTTTTATTACTGGAGGGCCATGTAGTTTCTAAGTTTAAAATAATGCAGCAACTGCATGTCACGTTTAGAAAATCACGCAAAGTTGCGTGACTCTGCGACCGATGTTTTTAATTTACAGTATGCTCTGGTAGAGAAATATGGCTTGGCCGCAATCGAGGGAGTTTTTTATCGTGGAAAACTGATTTTTAGGTTATTGTTCACACCAAGGAAAAATCCATTCATCGGGCTCTTCATCTATTTTTGCACAACACCTAAAGGAAGAAAGTCGCGGATTAATTTTGCTTGGTAATTTCTAACAACTCCACTAGACCTAAAAAGAGAAAAAAACAAAATAAACCTAAGAAACGTCTTACCAGTCAAACCAGTGACAGTAGCTCTCGTACGGAATCATGTCGAAGTACCTTGACTGTTTGCAGTGATCATAACTGCACTTATGCGAAATCTGTAGTAGGAATTAACAACTCTGCGTGTATACAAACATGATCTTTAATACGACTGACGTTGGTTGAAATTAAAGAAAATAACAAACGGTTTCACTAGTTACACATTATACAACCTTACAAAAAATAACAAAAAAAAAACAAGACTATAAAAATACTTATATTGTTACGGCCACAGAAACATTACTCAACCGCTCCTAGCGAAAAAAAAGGAAACGGTTATATTACATGATAAATCATGCAGGCAGCACAGAACGACAGAAGGCGGCAACGAAATGACAATAAGCGCTAATGAAACAATAAGTATAATTACAGAGTGAAAAGGCTTAAATAAATGGACCCCATACACGCAAAAAGAAAAAGAGAAGAAAAGAAAAACCAACAAGAAAAAAAAAAATGTCGCACTTAGAACTTACATACCGGCCCCTAAGGGCGGAGTGCATGCGAGGCTCTTATATTATAACTGAATTAGTTCTAAGTGTCTCGTTTAAGAGTCCTCGGTAAAATAAGGTCATGAGATGGACGAAAGCCATTTCGGCGGGAAAGCTCAAACCTCTAAAAGTAGGCAAAGCTTATCAATTGGTCGGGGAGAACTTCAACAACCCTACCAAGAGGCCACGTGTTGCGGGGTGAATTTTCTGCGCTGACAAGGACAATATCTCCAACGGCCAAATTTTATGTGGGGCGAAGTCCATTTCTGTCTGCTCTGGAGTAAGGGCAGATATTCTCTAGACCATTGTTTCCAAAAAATGTCGGCAAGATATTGCACTTGTCTCCACCTGCGTCGCGACAGAGAATCCTCCTTTTTGAAAATTCCAGGGGGCATTGAGGTTCTGATTGCAAAAGGCGCAAATGGCTAGGTGTTAAAGGCTCCGGGTCTTGGGAATCGCTTGAGACTGTGGTGATCGGGCGGCTATTCAAGATACTTTCTACTTCAGCGGAAAAGAGTGGCTAGGCTTTCATCGTCGGTGGCATATCAAACTCATGGGGTACAAATAGTCTTAACATGAATATAGCGACCACGCCCAGTTTAACGCCCCACTCAAATCGAGTGTAATTTTCGAATATTTTACCATCGTGCGAATTCTCTACGGTAATAGCACTCAATGTACCTCTGAAATTTTAAACTATAATATTTTGGCTTTCTATTTCGCTAATTTTCTAACTTGAAGGTAAAGTTTTTCCCCCGTCATTTTTACCTTTTCTCCGAGCGGTTGCGTGAAATTAACAAGGCGTTTTTGATCAAAACACAACCAAGCGAAGGGTCTCAAACGATATCTCTTTTACGCAGGCGCAAATTAAAAATGTACCGCCAGAATCAAAAAGAGTAACAAATTTCCTTTGTTTTGATATGTAAAGTGTCGAACAAAAAGCAGATTTACCCCCGTCATTTTTACCTTTTCTCCGAGCGGTTGCGTGAAATTAACAAGGCGTTTTTGATCAAAACACAACCAAGCGAAAGGTTTCAAACGATACCTCTTTTACGCAGGCGCAAATTAAAAATGTACCGCCAGAATCAAAAAGAGTAACAAATTTCCTTTGTTTTGATATGTAAAGTGCCGAACAAAAAGCAGATTTACCCTCGTCAAATGGCGTTTCAAAACAGCTGTATCTTCCTCCTTTTGATTTTTTCCTGTTTTGTAAGCGTGAAAGCAGTAGGAGAGGGATCTGGAAAATCAGAGAGCGCTTCGGGAATTAATCTGCCATCGTTTACTTACGAGATAAACAGGTAAGATTTGTGAAGTTTGTCGCAGTATGAAGTCTAAATAAATGCCTCTTCTAAGCTTGTTGGCTGTATTTTTCGTAAACTTCCCCGATTAATTTTTCGTTTCAGCTTACTAATCTATACTATTTCAAAGCAATGTAAAGACGAAGACGGAGAAAACCATGAGTCGGTCCTTTCAAAAATCGTAAACAAAGTGTTTGAGCAATCAGGTATACGAGGTGTAATAATCAATAGCCGCATTTCAGAAGTCTTCAGAAAGAAAATATTCAGCCTTCAGAAAGCTGTCAAGAAAGCTAGTAATCGTGGCGGAAGGCAATTAAATGCACTTCTTAGCAATTTGGAAGCGGGCCCTCGGTATCGATTTAAGGTGTATTACAACGAGGTTGATGTGCATCAGCTTAAAGATGAGAATAGCCAGTTAAGGGGAGAAAAAAGAAAATTAGAAGAATCGTTGGTACAGGAGAAGGCAAAGCGATTGCGAGTGGATGAAAAAGCCCGAGAAGCTCTCGAGAAAGCTGAGAAGAAAGGGGCCTTCTACAAGAAAAAATTTATTCAATTGGCCAAAAAAGTGATTAAAAATGGGAAAAAAGGTAGAGGCCCTGCTAAGAAGAAGTTTTATGACTATTCTAAGCACCATCAAAAGAGAATTAAAAACCAACTGAAGGACGAGTGCCAAACTACACTCTCTTTTCTTGGGCTGTACAATTTTGTTGCAACCAAAATTGAAGTCCTTAACACTGAGACTAATCAATATGAAACTTTCAATCTTGTTGGAGAGGGAGAGCTACCATTTACAGAGTCAGACCCAAAGGCCCTTGATAATTATGACATTGATAACATAAATATGTGGCTCTACCTCAAAGATAAATTTAATATTTCAAATGAGGCCTGGCAAGGCTAATGGTCTCCCCAATACATCTTCCATCAAGAAGCGAATTAATGAGCTAAACAGTAAATGGAACTTGAAACCAACACCAGGAGATGCTGAAGGTGTTCAGTTAGGATTTGCAGAAAGTTTGCAAGAGCACATTGTTAGGCTTCAGAAGAATGGAGAAATCAATGATGGAGAAACTATTAAGATCAAGCTTAGCGGTGATGGTACAAATATTGGAAAGCGGCTTACAGTTGTCAACTTCACATTTACTATTCTCAATGAAAAGGATGTGGCAATGGCTGAGAAGGGAAATTATGTACTTGCTGTTATAAAAACTACAGAGACATATCATAATCTGAGAGACAGCCTAGCAGACCTTCAAATGGAAATGTCAAACTTAAAGGAGATAAGTGCAAATAATTGCACCTATAAAATTGAATACTTTTTAGGTGGAGATTTGAAATTTTTAGCACTGGTATGTGGTTTAGGCAGGGCAAATGAGGATTATGCTTGTGTGTGGTGCAAGTGTCCCAGGGAGCAATGGTGGGACACAAGCAAAACATGGTCAATTAATGACCCCAAATTTGGTGCTAGAACTGTCACCGAAATAGCAAGGTTTTCCACTGGAAGGAAATTAAACTGTAAGGCACAACCATTATTTGATTTTATACCTATGGACCTTGTCATCATAGATATATTACATTTTTTTCTGAGGATTTCAGATGTTTTGATTAACTTGTTTACAAGAAAAAAATCCTCTGATAGATTCCCAAGAGATAAATATAAACACATGGCATGTTATGAAGAATTTATCAAAAGTATGGGAATCACTTTTAATTTTAGAATCAACAAAGAGAGCAAAAAGCTGGAATATAGAGATCTTACTGAACCAGAAAAGTTGAAACTCTTTCAGAATATAAAAATTCTGACCTATGCTTGTCAAAACAAAGACATACAAGTGATCTGGGCTAAATTTATGGACATAATTGGTGATTTGAGGCTAGATTTTACATCTGAAGAGGGTATTCTTGAACTGCAAAGAAATAGCAAATCATGGTTTGAGCACTTTCTCAAAGTTTACCAAGCAAAAGATGTCACTCCCTACATACATGCACTATGTTATCATGTTCCTGAGTTCCTGTCACTTTATCAGAACATAGCATATTACACACAGCAAGGCTTGGAAAAATACAATTATAATAGAGCTTCTAAAGATTTCTTCAGATCCACAATTCACAAAGGGGTTGATGCCCTCAAACAACTGTTTCTGAAGAAAAACAGGATTCAGTTCCTGGAGGCAGCAGGTTATGAAAGGGTTTAAGAACACCTACAACGATGAGCTCGTATTCAATGATTGGACTTCTTTGTCCCAGCCGATACTAAATAGTTCCTGGAAGTACATAGGCAAAATCTTCAGCTACATTTAAAATTCTTTCATCCCACTTCAGCCCCAGATATGAATCAAGCACCCTATTTGACTCCGATTGGTAAACTATCTTCCCTCGTTGAAGAACGCCGGGCAAAACACTCCCAACACCTTCCATGAAAACATCTTGGTCAACATTAAGGTCTATGTTTATATCAGGGTCCTCTCGCCGTCCAGACCAAAGCTTTTTCTTTATTTCACGAGCAAGTTGGCCATGGAACGATTCTTTTCTATCCTCTAGAGAGTTTTCCGAGGGAATGAACAGCTTTTCGCTGCGAACAAACGGAAAATATCCAGATCCTCTATCGGCCCTCAAGGGTGTCCATTCATCGAAGCATGTGAGCCAACGTCATGAATTTTCAACCTCTCTTGTTGATTTTGTCAACCTCCCTAATCTCAATATCATACAGTTTTGTATCTTTCTATTGTGGATTCGCCTTTCTAACGGGGGTTTATGTCAAGTATTTGTTGAAAAATCGCTTTGCTTTTTTTACTTCCCTCTTTAGCCTGTCCGCCATTTTGAAAATTCGCAACAGAGAGCATGTTTATGCATCACGAAGGCTTAGTGGTCGCGTACACCTGGAACCGAGAAAAACAAATGTTCGTCGCGCTGTGGAAAGAGTTTGATATGTTGCGTTTGAAGCAATGCCTGTCGAATCTTGCGTGTAGTGCGAATACAGCGCTCCCAAACGCCTCCGTAATGTGACCCATATGGGGGGTTGTACATCCACTTGATATTCTTCTGTAATAGAGCTTCATGGATTTTGTTGTGATTCCATGCTTTGATGGATTCCCTAAGTTCTCTCTCGCCTCCAGTGAAGTTGGTACCATTATCTGATCTGATCTCTTTGACTTGGCCCCTTCTCGCTATAAATCGTCTTCATGCCATCAAAAAAGAATCCGTTTCCAAGCTGTGTACGACCTCTACATGTACCGCACGGATAACTAAGCACGCGAAAATGACTTCAAATATTTTCACAAGGCTTCGATCACGGCGCACTTGGAAAGGACCAAAGCAGTCAATCCCAACAGATGTAAAGGGTGGTCGGTCATGGGTCAACCGATCAACAAGGAGGTCAGCCATTTTCTGTTCGCATACTGGGCCTTAGCGGCATTGACAGTCAACACACTTGGAGAGTACTCTTCTTATGACGGAACTGGTTTGGATGATCCAAAACTTCTCGCGCGCCAAACTTAAGACAAACACTCTGCCAGAATGCTCAGAAAGCAGATGATAGTGCTCAACTATGAGGTTGGTCACGTGGTCGTTCTTGGGTAGGATAATCTGATGCTTGGCTCCAAATGTTGTGGACACCAGGCTCAATCTCCCACCAACACGCAACAAGTCATTCAGTAAGATGGGGTCCAAACTTCGAAGAGAGCTACTCTTCTTAACGTACCTTTTATCTTCACTCTTGTTTAGCGACTCAAGTTCTTCCTGAAAATGGAACTTCTGTACACTCTTAAGGATCTCTAGTTCTGCGCATTCCATCTCGTCAATGGTGATCAAAGACAGAGAGCTGATGGGGACGGTTTCAACCGACTTCACTGGTTTCACACGCTTTGCAAATCTTCGCAAGTTTTCGCGGTACCGTAACAGCCACGCAACTGACGTTTTCAGTCGATGCCAGGAAGATGTTCTGTGAAAGTACCCAACCAAAGAGTGAACAGACTCAGATATCGGTGCCAAGAGACCTTGCCGTCTAATTTCACCTCCGGATCCCCTTCTGAGATAGTAACGGGCGACGAAGGGTCCTGAGGCCAACCTTCTTCCGGCTTTCATAGGAACTCCGGCCCCATCTTTGGAAAGTCATCAAGGCTTCGGCGGTCGTCCCTCCTGACGCATAATCACCGGGGTTCACTGCACCTTCTACATAACGCCACTGATGAGGGGTTGAACCATCTCGATCATTGCAATTCGGTTGGCAACGAACATGTGAAAGCGTGTACTTTCATTCTTCATGTAACGAAGAACTGACATGCTGTCTGTCCAGAATACCGAATCAACATTCAGTGGCATATCTAACTCTCTCTTGAGCATCTTGTCCTGGCGTACAGAAACAGTCGCGGCTGAGAGTGCTAAGCGTGGAATCGAAACGCTTTTCAAGGGCGCAACGCGCGATTTGCCAAAAAGGAAAGAACAATGGACCTTGCCTTCATCGCTGACCAAGCGGTGGTAGGACGCTGAGCCGTAGGCAGCCTCAGAAGCATCCGAGAAATGATGAAATTGGCTTAATCTGACTTGACCAAAACCCGCTGGCTTCAAACAGCGACTTATGGTAAAAGCTGAGATCTTTGGAAGGTCCGCTAAACAATTCTTCCAACGTGAGCTGTACTCATCTGAGATCTCATCATCCCACACTAACCTTATGCGACGCAGTTCTTGCATAATTTTTTTCGCATTGAGTACGAAGGGTGCAAGGAAACCCAAGGGATCAAAGATACTACTGGCCATAGACAGGATACCTCTACGCTTGTGTGGACAGGAGTTTATACAGACTTTGAAGCGAAATGAGTCGGTCTCCACACACCATTGCACTCCAAGAGCTCGCTGAACTGGTAATTCGTCCAAGGACGTTGCAACTGTTGCTGATCCATTTGGTTATCTTAAACCACCACGCGAAAGTAAGGCTCGTAAACTGTCAAAGTGCTGAATGGCGTCTGCTTCGGAAGGAAGGGACTTTAAGCAGTCGTCCACAAAAAAATTCCTTTTGACACTGTTAATGACGCTTCGAGGGAAGCTGTGCTGATTATCTTTAGCTGTCTTACAGAGCGCAAAATTTGCACAAGCTGGCGACGAAACGGCTCCAAAGAGGTGCACGACCATTCGAAATTCTTGCGGTTCACGTGTCAAGTCGCCGTTTTCCCACTAAAGAAACCTTAGAAAGAAACTGTCGCGGTCTGGAACTGTAACTTAGTAGAACATTGATTCTATGTCAGTCATTACTGCTATCCTGTTTTCGCGAAATCTTGAAAGAACTCCCACCAGAGAGTTAGTCTGGTCTGGGCCCTTGTATAACATGTCGTTGAGGGACTTACCCATGAATTTGGCTGAGCAGTCAAATACGACCCGAATTTTTCCCGGTTTGTGGGGATGATATACTCCGTGGTGGGGTATATGCCAGGCTCTGCCTTTTTCAAGGCCATTGTGATCAGGGAGCACTTTACGTGCGTAACCCTTAGACACGATGTCTTCCATGAAGGTTGTGTAATCTTTGTATCCATAAGTCCATATCGGGTTCTCCATTAGGGAAAATTCCCAGCAACGAGCGAACGATAAATAAAGCGAACAATTAATTCGGCTCTATACTTAAAAACCACTCGGTCTTGTGCGGCAAGATTGGGAAATTTCTTCCACTGAATGATTAGTAAATCTGTTCCTTCCCTGATCGAGCTGGAATAAAGCAAGACAATGGGAAATAACAATTCAAGAATGACATCGGTAAGGAAATTTGCATTTTAGTCAGACTTACAGGTTACAGAATTACGATTGACTTGACTTCAAAGGCCGTGTTTTTCATATTTTTTCGGACTGCAAGAGGACACAGTTACTAACACATCGTTAGAGAAAGATTTATCACAACAGGACCTTTAAAAGCGAGATTACAGCATATACACTGTGAAAATGTAGAGGCAAATTGTTAAAGTTACCGTCGCATATGACATAATCTGACATTTTACTGATGAATAGCGAATCTACTGGCGAATCTAAGATTTGGTTTTAATGCATTCGAGTAACCTCTGAAGACGGTTGCCAGTAAGGGAGGTAGGGGAAGGGGAAGGGAAACACATTTCCCTTTCGGAAAATGTCGATCTTCAAAAACCTTAGAAATACCACCGACATTTTAAGGCAAACTGAGTGCGTTTTAATGTTTCATTATTTTTACAAAAAATGTTCTCCATTTCATCAAAATGATACCAGATTAGTTAAAAGGAGTGACAATTATGTATTCACATAAAACACTGTATTTGAAGACCTTTGATATATCATGGTGCATTTTAAATGTTATGTTTGAATTTTGTGTTTAAACAAAAATTAGATCCGCAAGAAACAATTTTCAGGGATGCTATCTCGCAGAATGCTAAGCCTTGCATCGAAATTCATTAGCTTTTTTCATTAAATGGTCACCAGTGTCAAGCCTGACATGCAAGCTTTCAGTGTCATGGCAGTCCTTATAGATCTTACATGCTGGCAGTGTCTTGGCAGTGTGTGTCTTTAAATAGCTATATACTTCAATTAAAGAGTTCGACACAGTAATGAGAAATATTTATCCGTCTATGTATGCAGCTACTTACTTTTAACAGTTCAAGAAAACCCCTAAGCGTTCTTTAAAGATGTAACTCCTCCGACAATTGAGAGTGCAGATGACAAGTACTCGGGGATTTTATAAAAAGTGAATTTGATCTCGTCTCAAACAGTACTTCAAAGGCTTGCGGTCACATCGACCGATTATAATCCTGACATAATCCTAAGGGTTGTGTTCCACATACGGTTTTTGCTAAGCGAGAAGATATATCATTTTATTCACGGAAATTTGAAGCCGCACATCACAGCTTCACTCCAAGAATAGACTTAAGAGCGTGTCCACGAGAGCACCAGGCAGTCGTGCTACGTGCCATCCCACCGATATCAATGAAACGTTGCCAGTTTAAAGGGTCTACCCCAAAACTAAAAAAAAAAAAACTGGTTTCTGTTTGGTTTTTTCCGGGGGGAGATAGACCACTCCCTTTAATCCCGCTTAATAGCAGCTGTACCCTCTCCTGCAGTCTTCGTCTAAATTTTGCAAGGTCTCTCCTTATCTTCTGCCTTGTTCGGTCAGTTTCGACTTCTGAAGGTAGATCATCGGCATCGGCCTCCTCGTCCTCATTCATATTTACAGAGAGGGACCTCGTCAATAAACCAATTTTTGTTGCGGCAGATCACCTGCTGAAGTATCGAGTGATTTCCTGCTCTATCAACCGGTCAGTCGTAGACCAAATTTCTGGCTGGTGTCGTCTCTTAAACTCGATATTTGGGAAGTCACATTAGAGGCGGTTGCGTTACAAGTTTCCTCCACTGCCCAACACACGTCTAGGATATAATTTTTTTGTTGGCTGCTTTTTGTGTTTTCCAAAGAGCCCATCCAAAGTCCACCTGGCTAGTTAGGGATTGTTCGTCAGAATTTTACCTGAGGTCCGTCCTTGAACGTGGCCATCCCCCATAGAATTGCAATGAATGGTCTTCGTCTATTTCCTCTTGATCTTATCATAAGCGGATTTTTTTTTTCAGCTTCACTGTGTTTGTCTTTGTTAGGGTGCTTTTGGATGGCAGTCAATGACTGAAACGTCTCGATACATTCTTCCTTTTAGCAAGAATATCTCGCTTTCATGTTCTGTCTGTGACGGATTAGATATTGTTCTCGCCGATACGGCGGTTGCTTCAATTTTGCTTTTTCCTCGCGCTGCTATAAAACAGTTCATACATTGACCGATAAATAAAATATTATGAAATACCGTTCAGAATTTACCTTTTCTTTTCTGCGTGCAAATCAAGGGTTGACAAAGTTTTTAAAACACTTGACAAGAATTTCATGGGGTTCACCGCGATAATTTTCGTCGGCCAGAGTAAAGACGCGCCATGCGAGGCGTCATCGCCCTCTAGTAAAATAATTTTCCAAAAGTATATGTGGAAAGCGTGATGAAACGCACATTTTTTTTCATTATTGTGATCAAAGCCCAATGATGTACCTAAATGGGTAGTTACGGTATCAAACCATTGATTATGACAGGGTGAGCTAAATTTTTCTGTCGAGGTCGACGTGACTTCACATTAAAAGCGTTTTTGACGGAACAAACTAGTGAGCATCACTGCGCGAACTGAGAGAGTAAAAACTTGTATTTATCTCCCACGCGTTTCGTCTGACAAGAGTAGACTTCATCAAGGATTTTTTCAAGTAGGGTAAATGAGCTTGTTCATATACAAAAAGTAAATAAGTTGTCTCTTATCTCGTGAAGCTAGTGGATAGAATTCGCCAGGTACGCCCACGGTGTTGATATATGTGTGACATTTTCCGTTACATGTACGAGTCCGTGATCCGTTTGAGGGTCACGGATTTAGTGTAAATATTTGACCCCTCAACATCACGTAATGTCCATAGTTTACAGAGGTCTTAGAACGTTTCATTACATGGATTTGCCTTCTGCGAGTAGAAGGCTAAAAGCGAATTTCTCAGGCGTAATTGCTTTTGATTTCTCAATTGATGTTGTCGCAAACACAGTTTTTGGGAGTCACGAAACAAAAAAACTTATCAGGACCTAGCGTCATGTTCTAATGGAAATAAATAGCAAATATAAATACATCCTCTTGAGAGAAAAAGTTATAAATAACAGGGGTTCTCTGAAACAAATAGTGATGGAAAAGGGTTTCAGTTCTGGTCAATATTGACTTTTCATAGCCTATTTCCAAATCTGAGGGAACGCGCTGAGAGAATAAAAATATAAATGTGTGATAATGCAAGGCAGAGAAAAAAAATACAAATAAAGAAAAAGGAGCAAACATAGGAACCCGTGTTGCAGCGTGCAGATATCTTTTGAGCCAGACCTACACACCTAAGCCCGACACCACTCCAAGAAACTCGAAAGAGTGCTGTATATAAACTGTCTCGCACGTGCACGCAGGAAAGGCCATGACAATCGGCGAAAAGAAAAGCAAATGCAGATGATATTTGCAGTCAAAAAACAGGAAAATAAGATAACAGAAGGATTTCCCGTCATCCGCGGTATGGAAGAGCCGAAGTTGTTACACACAGGAACTTGTACGTCAACAAGCACGCGACATGACTTTAAAATCTCCTTTCCTGTTACAGTTTCCTCATTTTTTGTGCGATAATGATAATAGACGATCAAGATATAGATTAATGAATGTTTTGTTCTGTACAAAAGCCCTATTTCCTGATTTTAGCAAATCTTCACAGTAATAAACGACAAGAGAAAGAAACGCTACGATTTTCTCATAGAGTTTTCGCCCACATGCATCTTTCCAAACGTGAAATTTTCCATTCCTACAAAAAATCTCGAAAGTTTTTCACATTTTTCACCTTTCTTGATCAATCATCTTGTATAAAGAGCCAAAAAATGTAGGTTTATTCGGTCAAGTGACCGCCTAAAGCAAGAGGTGCGTGACAGGTGTAGTTGAGAGAAACTTGTCACAGTCGCAGATTTTAAAAGGCATCCAAGACAAAAATGCGGTAGCGCCCAAATCTTTTTTTGATGATTTTCAGAGATGACATAATGGATTATAAAGGGGAATCAAGATTAGTGTTGAAGGGGGAAATATTTGACCTCAAAGTTGTCAATATTTGGATAAATTGAAAAGTCTAAAAAAGCAGGCGTTTCTTTACCTCTGTTGATTGACAAGCCGTCAATCAAATTGACTGATACTTGCGGCGGACATTAACTAAGGATGGAAAAATATGTTTGCAAACGCTCAGAATAATTGGTTAAATACTATCACAGTGAGAGCTTCATGCATTTTACATTTTGAAGCGATTTCCTTGGTGAAGACCAAGAAAAAACCGGGGGGGGTGGTCTATCTCCCCCCGGAAAAAAACAAAACAGAAAACAGTTTGTCTTTTTTAGTTTTGGGCTAGACCCTTCAAACTGGCAAAGTTACATTGAGATCGGTGAGATGGCATAAAGCACGACTGCCCGGTGCTCTCGTGGACACGCTCTTAAGTCTATTTTGCCTCGATTGGGCTAGCAATGTTTCTTTACACATTGCACTTGTATTCTTAACAATTGGTTTATATGTAAGCGTGCGTCCATCGAGATATGAAGTACGCGGGAAGTTTGGAGAGCACGAAAGATGCGTAAGAGTTGCTCGAGGCGTAACCGATAGAAATTTTTCTTCTCGAGGGATTTGTTTGCTGACGTCATGAGCGTGCACCATAGGAATGTGAAGCACGCTCGCGCAAATGAAATTTACGCGCTATGTTATAAACGAAATTGATCTCGCCAGAGGGAACATCTGCCTTAAACAAACTTTGGGAAGGCGTGTAAACCAACATTTTAAGGGTTTGTTACATGAAACATGCACTAAGCAAACAGCTTATTAATAGATATGAACATTTTTCTCCTTTTGAAAATGTACATACAGGCTAATTCTTAATGCCTTCATCTGACATAATTATTGTTTACTAGAGAGGTTTAGCTGCATTTCCAAGAAATTTCGGATCGATTATTAAATATAAATGAGTGCAAACATATTACCAAAAAAAGAAAGCTGGGGGAAGATGGCGTCAGAATTTCCTGAGAATCTTGCAAGCTGCTAAAAGCATTTTTTATTCGCTTTTTACATTCCAGGATTACCCAAGCAACATGATTTTTAGAGTTGATAAAATATTATCAACAGTTCTCGGAAAATAGATCGTAAAGCGATGCGGAATCGAAGAACAGCATGGAAATCTCAATGAAGAGGATCAGACAACCTTAAAATTTCTGCGAGCTACCATCTCATTCATCTCGAACGCAAATGACATGTGCGCTGATCTAACAAACGCTGCCTTCATTATATCGCAGCCAGGGAAAGAGTTTATCATTCAAGCTGGAAATGGAGATTGGGAGTTTTTCTTTTTAGAGGACGCAAAGGATGTTGTACATGGCCACTGTGTTCGTGAGGGCCTCAAACAGTTTTCAAGTAGTAAAGACTGCAATTCCTATTTCAGAAACCTTTTGTCTTGGTGGTCACAGTCACCAAATACCGACGTTCGTGGACCATTAGCCCTGACCTGTGAAGTTCAGGAACCCACGTCCAATGTTAGTACACCTCTTTAGGTTACGGAGGAAGAAACTCTTAAAACTCACTCAACTGATGCCTCGAGTCTTACAAATAGTGCCGACTAAAGACGTCCCTATTTAAATTTAAAAGGGATATTTGCTCCAGATACTAAATAGAGGAGGGCATTGGGGTCTATTCGAACTCGCAAAACCGCAGAAGAAATCATCCAAAACCGCAAAAACACTAAAAGTTGTTTATAAAACGTGAAATACTTCGAGATTGCTTATGAGTTGTTATGACAATTTTTGAAGATGAGGATTGAAAAATCAATCAGTTGTCATTGCGAAGGTGTTGGTAGTGCGCCGCTCATTCTGAAGGCACAATTAGACGACTGTTTGAAGTTGGTCACAGCAGATAGGTGATTGCAGCAATACCAAATTGACATATCATCTCCAAATGATAAACGGAGGAAGCGAACTCACTAAATCTATCCTGCTAGCATAGTTTTTGAGTGAAAATTGCCAATTTTTTATTGCAGAGAGCCTGAAAACGGGTGTAGAAAATGATGTTTTGAAATACGTATTATATCGCTATTTTTCTGTGATTGACATCCACAGCAGACTCAGGGTGAGGGGGGTTGGGGGAGGTGTTCCTCGGAGTTCGAGGTAAGGTTATGCTGCCCACTTCTTCAATACTGATTCACTGACTAGTGATATGATTCTTCCTTTTAGATCACATACAGTAATGACATTCCATTCATTTTTCCTTTTAAGGACTACCGAAGTATCATGATATCCTACTTTAAAAAGATTGGGTCGATGTTCCTTGGAAGAAAGATTACCAAACGATGTGGAAACGAAGGACAGCATAAAGATCTCGAGGAGAAGCAAGCTGCCATCTCGTACATCTCAGAGGCAACCAACATGGGAGCAGATCTTTCAAATGCTGAATTCACTTTTTTTACAATCAGGAAGAGAGTTTTTCATTTAGGCTGGAATTGGCGACTGGGAGTTCCTTTTTGTAGAAGATCCAAATAATGAAGTTCCCCTGACAGCACATCTGGCCCTGCCAATCGAAACGGTAGACCCAGAAAAGCACCAGGACGAAGAAATGGTTTGCTGGCCCTGCCGTCTGCTGTTTAAAAAAATCTCTGTCCTGCTACATATCGACGAAGAAAAAGATGAAAATAAAGAAAGAGGCAGATTTTGTTACTACCTTGATATTATAGGTCACAAATAACTCTATAATCTATCAGATAATTTGAGTTTATTAGGTGTCAAAATTTATTAAATTTTATACCGCTGTCAGAAACATATCCATAGTCTTTGGCTGGTCATCTTTCGCCTTTCCCATGAAAGGTGTATTCATTTTATTCACAATTGATGCCCTTTAAGAAGTCTAAAGCTTTTCTTTACACGTGTATCTATCTTTTCGATTCGGGGAGTACTCTGAATCTTCAAGATAATAAACAATATTCCATTCAAAAATCTTACGGTCTTACTCGTCACCCGTGATATTGATATCTAATCTAGTAATATGCTTGTTAAATTGGATTTAAATTATTTGACGTGGGTGTGTCTCTCGCCGTAATGTGTGAATTTGCACCAAACACTCCACCATCGTTTGATTAATATGTGTACGCTCTTTTTTAAAACTGAATCTCTATCACAGTTACTTTGGGTTTCCTGTTATACCAAAAATAAAATCAAAAACACAAATTCAAAAGAACAGAATAGGTAACAAAGGCTAGGAAATCAACTGAAACAATTTTTTGTTTGGGATTCCTCGGTACTTCAATATTTCCCTTAACCCTTTCACACCCAAGATCTCATTAGTAATTCTCCTTACTGTCTGCCATACAACTCTTATGATGTTAGCTCTGAGAATTTGGTATTGGATCAACTAATAATCCCCTAGTTGATATATTTTTTTCTCATCACTTGCCTGTTTGATATTGTATTGATCAGGTAAGAAGAAATTCTGTCTTAGTCACTCACGGGAGTTAAAGGGTTAAGTGAGAAAAATATTAGAACCATGCATTACTGCATCACGATGAATAACAAAATTTACTATCGTAAACAGAGTAAACATATGTTTACATCTCTTCTTTTTGCTTCAAAACTTTCTTCATTTTTACTTCGACTTTGGCAACAGTCTCGTTGTTGGGTGTCTAAGTAACTTCGTTAGTTGTCCATTGTATAACCTTCTGTAAAGATGCAAAGAAAAAGAAAACTAGCTTTTGAGAAGACCCACACAATCAGGAGACACCGAGACTCTTAGTTCTCCTCTTCTTTATTACATTTTCTATAGCTAACCCTTTACTCTCTCTCTCCTTTACTCACTGTAGTGCACGCTCCAAAGTACCTTATTAGTTAACATGTGGGTAATGTGCTAACTGTCTGCAGAGTTAACCCCAAGCCTCAAAAATAGAGTCAGCACAAACTATTGTTAATGTTAAAATTACAAGTTCGACCTTGCGGGCTTCTAAACCTGATAAGACTCGCACAACGACTATACAATAATCAGCTAAAACTTTTTTACGAGTGAAATTTAGCAAACTAAAAATAAAGTACTCACCACGACTAGTTTAGAGACAAAATTTCAAGTTCCAGTAATTGGACAACCAGAGGAGAAAGACAACAATGAAACCTATCGTAAGGGGGGTAAGACTGGCACAATCTTTGAGTGCTAACCTTAAAAAACCTTGAATCGTAATAGCACTTCACAACACTCTCTTTTTCTATAGAGGCCTGTTCAAAGGGAGGTCGCATCCAAAATCTCCCTGTGTTTACTTATCAGTACTCAACGATTTAATCTACAAGAGCGGCTTTCAGAACATAGCAATCCGGCGGGAACTAAGAAGGCAATGACGTTCTGTGTATCGCAAAGAAATTAACTAAACCGATACCATTGGCTAATGTGTTTGGTGCTCTAAAATGCACAACTAAATGAGACATAAAACCTATATTCAGCTCTACAAGATTACACTTAATTAGACCTAAAAGCCTTGATGACTACTTCAGCAAGAAACAATAACAAGGTGATAGTAGAAAAACCAAATGTGCCTTTGTTCCAGAGGTACATCAGCGAGGGTTGGCGGACACATTTACAGGTTATATTGTTGCTGCCATCCTCGGAAAAGTAATATTCCCATTACAAATCTCCTTTCAAAACAACTAATTATAAACTGAAATAGTTTGTTAAATTATTATCGCGAAAACGGTATGCAAATACACTTAACTAACGTTACCCGGAGCACTAAAGAAACATGTCAGTGTTTCCTTTTTGACCAATACCCCCATGGGGCTTTCATGACCATTCCAATCAAACTGAGATACAGATGTTGCAAATAATCACAGTTTAAAAATCCCAACCAGTAGGAGGAACACCAGTTGGCTGTATACAAAGCGAGTCAAGGAATCGGCCCTAGGGAAAAACGAGAACAAATCCAGCAAGTAATAAGGTAGAGGGCTTTCACCCGTGACCACTAGATCACTAGTTTAGCACCCTCAACACACAGCCTCAAACATCGAAGAAGCAATGCCAGTATGTTTCTTCCTATATTTCACTCTGCAACGGATCCCCCTTTTTATTCTTACCAGTCGATACAACGGTTCTTGTAGAAATTAGTCGCCTTCATCAATTTCTCATGAAATTACTCGGATTACTACAGTAACTTTAATGAAACCGTATATAGGTATTTGTATTACATTAGCTAATTTGTAATACGCAAATCAGATTATGATTTGCAAATCTGTAATTTTCTATCTTACAGTTACCAAATTGGTGATAAAAGTTTCATGTTATAAGAGAGATTACATTCTTGATTCTATCTGGATTGCTTCATCTTCAGGTGGTAAGACGTCATCTGATGTTTTGATGGTGAGACTTGAAGGCAACCGCCTGCTTTTTCTACTGACGATCCTGGTAAATGCCGTATGTATCTTGGTGCTCAGAAAAATGTACAGCCATGGGTTAACGGCACTGTTAGCGTGTCCAAACCAAAAACACACAAAGCTGACAATCGGCTGTATATGTAGGTGAACCTTAGATGCGTGAATGATTTGCATCATGTGGACCACTTGTGGTGGGAGCCAACAGAGGGCAAAAGCACAGGTAACAATAATGAGCATCCGAACCACTCTTCTCTTGGAGGTTTCGAGTTGCGCTCGATCTCCTCTCAAAGTATTCACTCCAGGTGCAACATTGAACCATAAATTCCATGCAGTGATGGTATACAGGCAAGACATAACGACCAAGGGGATGAGATAGTTGACGACGAAAAGGAGGAGGTAAATTCCTCGAAGAGCCCTATCTGGATCACCCAAGATGTAAACAGATAGCATGCAATAGGAAGAATTATTGTAGTCCTCCACGGTTTGAATAACAAGGAAAATGGACATGGAAACCAGTGACCCGATCCAAATAATTGGAACGGTTAGTTTAGGCTTTCGAAACCAATGATGGCGGCTGAGGGGATGAACGATGGTATAGTACCTGTTGATCGCCATGAACGTCAGGCAGAGGATGGATGCTGTTAATGTGACATAGGCAATGTATACAACACCTTTGCACATGACTTTTCCAAATACCCCTGGGATCATCCACAAACCACCTGTATATATAATGGAAATCGACCAGGGCATCACTACCAAGGTTACCAGCAGATCAGCGATGGCCATGTTGACGAACATAAAGCTTGTCAGTGATCTGACTTCAGGTTTCTTCCACACGATGTAGATGAGGAAACTATTCCCTGCAAACGCTACGAGCATCGTGATAGCGTAGAGGACTGTGATAGCAATCCACTCGGCATCTGGTTTCATCTTTAGTTCCCTGTTTTTTTCTGTTGCTAAAGTTTAATTGGATAAAGCTGTTATTATTGAATAAATAATCAGTAAAGGGAACACCCATGCCCCCCCCCCCAAAAAAAAAAAAATTTATTCGATACCAACCTGGGGTGTGGTGAGAGGAATCGATTGTCAATTCAAGGGAAACAGAACATTTTAATTTTTTTCCTTTTTTAAACTAAGTTCACTTTGGTTGAGTCGATAATATTTCAGAACTTTACTGAAGCTGTGACCAGGAACGGAAATATTGGAAGCAGGAAAAGGAATGCAGCAGGACATTTTGATTTTCTTTATAAATAACACTGGTGAAAAAACCTTAGGCTGCGTTCCTTTGGGAGAATCCGGCTCAGGATTTCTAATCTGTGGCGTTCCTTTCGAGGAAATCCATTTACAGATCAGTGATCTATCAAATCCACGCTGGACAAGGATTCATCGGATCACTGATCTGCGTGATCTAAAAATTAATCATTTTCCACAGCGGTGCTCAATTTGAAACAAGTGGGTACTTCGTTCATTGACTGGAAAGACTGTTGGCTATCGCTCTACAAATTCTGCGATAAACACGAAATAAAATCGATTTTGTAATGCTAAATCGATCGGCCACTGATCGCAGGCATTCAGCGTTCCCCAATATCCATACCGTAATCAATATTTGCTTCTGTTTTAATTCCATCGTTTGAGTTTACCATGAAAAAATGTGCTTCTAATAAATAGTGCGTGCTAAAGGCCCGTTCAGTAAGACGAGCCATTCAGGGAAGAGCTCAATAACCCACGTGCATACACAAGTCTTAAAATAGCGCACTTTTTGGAATTCTCTGAGAGCTCGTCTGAAACTCCGTTCCTTTCATGCACCGTGATAAGTGTAACATTGGATCACAAATCCAAATCCGGATCCTCCCAAAAGAACGCACCCTTAGTAATGAAGTGATGGTTTAGCATTTCTGCATAGATGTATTAAGTATTCCCATCCTTAAAATATATAAATACTGGTCTTCGTTGTTGGTTTGCCTTTATGACGAAAGCGTTTCTTACTTGTCATCTCATTTGTCGTTTTCCATCTCGATGAATAAAGATAACTTTTAGAAATAGTTTTTTTATTATTTTCAATTTTCCGCACGGTTCCTTCATTTGTTTGTATAATACCAATAACGAAAATTATCAGAAAGAAACGATAACAATAACATATTCGTTATAAGAGCAATGGTCAGGAAATATCGACCAAAATCTTAATTTCGTGGCAAGAGTTGAAAAATCGCTTTCTTTCGTTTTTTGTCCATAAATAGCTTTTAGGTGGATAAGATACCTGATGTGGATTGTTCCCGCCAAAAGCCTTTTATTTTTTAGAAAAATTAGAATATCGGTTTTTGTGGTCGGAGTCACAAAATTGGCTAATCGTTTACGTGAAATTTGCATACATCAACTTGACTTTCGTTCGCAAACAAAGCTGCACGGAGAAATTTGGACACTTTATTTCAACAGAATCACTGTTCTTCTTTTACTAGAAGATTCTTTTAGAGCAAAAGCGACACTCACCGAGCAGAAATTATTCAAAAATGAGGAATAGGTTTTATGGATAACAAAAACTCCGTTTTGTTATTGATTTTCGACGGCAGTATTGCACATGTGGTATAACTCCAAATTGACTTCATTCTATTTAAATCCCACATTTAGACATACATCTAAAACATACCTGGGAATAAGCTTGGGTTATTGAATGAAATCTCTATAGGGCGGTATCGAAGTTAAGGAATTTTCATGGTGGGTCGGCGGTAATTGTGTAAACACTTCCAGTTTCGAAATCCATGAAAGTGGATATTTGATCCCCAAATACTACTTTTTCTTAATCCTTGTAGGTTTTACAGTCGCAAAGTTGCGTTTTTTACTTAAAGAGTGAGATAGAAAAGCCAAACTGGGTGAATTTTAGCCATTTTGAAACGCTAAACTCTATCGACCGGAGACTCCGCTTGACGAATTGTTTCGTGACTAAACGTGATATTGGGGTGTCGACCAGTCACGGAATCACAATATTAACACTGCATTTCTTGACGGCGTATGAGAACAGTGTAAGGTATAATTGAATGAGTAAAACAGCAAGTTTTGGAAATATGGCTCTCAAAACTCGGTTGCCATGGTAAAGTCAATGCTGACGTACAAGTCACGACGACTTTAAAATGTCCCCAGATGATTTTTGGGAAAAGTCGCTAGGTTTGGTGCTCAAAGCTTGAGTGGTGTTGAAGTTATTCAACTTTTAAGCAAAGGGGGGCTTCAAACCCTTCCCGGTCTAAATAGGGTTAAGGGTGTGAATAAAATAGAAGAACGTATGGAATGCCACGAGTAAACGTAAAAGCTAAACCTCGCTCAACTTTTACGTTTACGTGCGTCCTTTCAAACATTGCCTCTATTTAAATTACGCGCCTAAAAGCTACGTGTGTATGCACGTGAAACGTGCACCTACCTAGACGCGAGCAGTGACCAATTAGAGAGCACTCATGTAGTAGGCAGTCGAGTAACATTCATGATACACCTACGCCAGGCGTGCAACAAAATTATTTTATCTTTTTCACTTTCTTATTTTTCTCTGAAATCAGTCTTGAGGTACCGCTTTGCCTCCTTTAAAGCTTCCTTTTGTATTTTTGCCCATGTAAGACCCATTCCGTTTTCCCCGAGCTGGTGCACAACGTTCGCAAGATGTTCAAATGCCTGCGCACCAGAACAGCTTACGTAATCTAACCCTTGCAATGACTTGCGAGTCGAAGCGGAACAAACATGCAGAATTCTTAGCAGTGTACTGCGACTCATGGGTGTGAAATCATGCTCGGCAGAATATTTTTGGTACTGGCAAACGATTCGTTTAGGTATCTTGTTCCGTACCACATTTGGAACTTGGATACCTCGTTAGTTGACAATGTTATTGTCTTGGCTCCGAATGGAAGATCTTGAATTACATGGGAGCTTGTGATAAAGTCTATGAAATGCGCTAATTTTGCTTCAGGTATGAATGACTTCGTTTGTGCATTGGTAGGCACCAGTTTTCCACTGCCATGGACTGCATCATGCTGCTTGGCGACCTTAAACCGATAACTTGTCAGGCCTGGGATTCACTGTTGAATTGTTGCCAAGCTAACCTTATCCGCCATTATGGACAATATCTGCCTGCGAGAATCCCTTTCGTTTGCATTTCTGTAGCAGTTTGCCAGCGTGTACATCAATTCTTTATCCAAACCACTAGAACAAGTGTGATTTCCAGTTTCATTTTGTTTTGAGGACATAATAGATTCCCAGAGAAGATCTGGATCATTAGGCTTTGCGCTCATGCAGTCGTCTGGTCCTTCCACTGGCATCGTTCCAAGGTGTCTTTAGGGTGTACCTAATAGAACTAACGTCTCGACTTCTAAAGAAACTGTTAAGGTGGTCAATAGGTTCCTCCGACTTCATTCCTGTAGTGCTTGTCTCGGTTTCTTCTAGGAGGGTTGATGGTAAATATAATGACGTTTCTTCAGAACTTACAGAAGTCTCAATGGTCTCAGTTTCCTCGTAAGAAAGGTTCTTGGTCACCGGAAGCTTTGTGGGCAGCTCCCCTATTTTCTTCATGTCACGATTAACCCGGCAGTTGCGACGAATACCTGTTGAGTGAATCGATAGAAAATACAGGTTTTTGCTGATACGATATAATCACTATTCTGAACAACTACGGTCTTAATTTACACAAGTAAGGGAACCTGTTTTAAAAAACTTAAATGATAGATTTTCCTGCCCTTTCATATACTTCAACTCTTCAATTCCCTACCCTTTGATATACCTGAAGCCTGATAAAGGTACCCTTTAAGGGCTGAGTCTCCCTGTAACTATCTATAAGCCATCAGGGAATCTGCTTTAAAAAGCTGTAATTTTAGGAGTCCGGTGAAGGCTTCTAAATTTACCTTTTTGCTGCTACAATCACTAATATAAAATGTTAGAATAATGAAAGGAAAAGAAACACGTAAATAAACAAAGGCCATTGAATTTGCGACCGTCACGGCTACTTAATTATTGAAAAAGTCAAAATAAAAAAAAAAAAAGAAAAGTGCTTACAAAGTGCTTTAATTGAAGTGTCAGATTGGACCGCCATTTTAGAGCTGGTCTGTTTAGTTGAAAAAGATGAAAAATGATGTATACATACCTGAACCAACTGGAATAAAAATTCCCAGTTTCTTCCATATCAAATAACAAGCACTTTTGCCAAGTCCTCTTTCTGCCTTTGCGTTTTTTTTGGGCTTGTCCGCCGTGCTTCGAGATTGGCGGAGGAACTCGGCACAGATTCGATCCTCGACGCCACCCAATACCAAGGGATGAGCAGAGCCGGGGACAAATTAGTAATTCCGAAAGGTCTAACTCCGAAGAAAAGGATGTAGATACTCTTCCCAAAATAAGTTCGATTTCGGTTTCTACGTCAGTTATTGACAAGGAAGACTTATGACCCGCGATGTCTCTTTTGCAGTTCAGAAATAGAATAAGCTCAGTTGATCTGCTGCTATCTCTGGGGTCATAAGAGCAAGAACCGCCGACTAAGGAGCTAAAAGAGTACTTAACGTCCATGATGACACAAAACTGGCAAAATAAATTCACTCCAACTTCGCTAATTAAATTTTCCCTCTTTGCATTTAATTGACTAATTCAATTTACCACGGCTAGTAAACTGCTTCGAGCTTTAGCCAACTCTGTCATTTCTTCAACAAATAATAAAAATGAATCCTCACAATTGAAGAAAATATCAATTTAAAAAGCATCTAAATCAAAAATGAATCCTCACAATTGAAGAAAATATCAATTTAAAAAGCATCTATGATTTTTTCTTTCTGTTCCGATTCTTCTGAAACCATAGGAAGCGAAAAAAACAAGTATAAAAGTTAAACAGGTTAGCCGAGAGCTAATCAAATTACATCCTGATATTTATCAGGGAAAACATCTTAAACTGAAAAGGAAAACTTTCACCTTAACAATGATAAAAAATAACCCCTCTTTGGCCGATTGCCTTTTTTTCAATAAAAAAGGACGAAAAGCTCACACCAGAATCGTTTTCAGCACGCTTTCGTGTATATTCCGGCCTGCCGTGTAAAAACTCCGCTTGACGTTACGGTCACGCAACAAGAATTGTTTACTCAGTCGTTGTAAAAAATTTAAATGAATTACTGTCATTTCAAAACCTTCGCGTGAGGCGCTGTAAAGGAAACCCGTGCTGATTCTAACATATTATAGAGGACAACCTTACATCCCTCTAATGACATAGTTAAAAGGAAAATCTGAATTATACCACATAGTGAAAAAAACATTTGAATTAAGGAGGTATTTGCGGGATTTTTCACGTTTGAAAATACAGCACTTTCCTGCGCGTTGTTTGCTATTTATGAACAACAATAAAGATAAGTCATATAGTTTCTGGGAAAGTACGGCACTCACTCTATCAAAATTCGGTGTCATGATCCTTTGAATCGTTTTTCCTTGAAGACCAAAAGTCAGTTTAAAATATCAATTTCACATTTGCTTGCGGGACCTTTCGGGATCGTCGCCGGTCAAATTCGTTTTTCTCAGTTTTCTCAGAATTAAAGCGTTCCGCTTCTATTCTTAGAAGCTTTTTATAGTCAGAAAATAAGCGAAATTCATTTTTCAACTCTTGCCACTCAATGGTCGATATTTCCTGACCGTCGCTCTTAACTAATCTTTTATTCTCAGTTTAATATACGGTAGAATAAAAAATAACACGAAAGATAATGTATGATATCTTGTTGTTGACACCGTTGGCGCATGCATATAACTATTTTTGATGGAGTGTAACGTTTTTAGAATTAGTTTGGAAACAGGCAATCAGTCTGCCTATATATTCGCCTTACAAAGTCAACTTGTTTCCCTCCAAATTATTGTCAGTTACGAAGCGTTGAACGTCTCATGGCAATTCAACGTACCTGCGATAGACTGCACTATGTCCGCTGTCAGCAAATAGACTTGTAGCCTCTTATTACTAAAGGAAGATTAGAAAAAGGGAAAGATTTGCATTTCAACCGCACTGATTCAAGCGTTTTTTCAGGTTGATCTAAAATAAGAAATATATATACCTTTGGAGATCGATAAGGTTGCTTCCCCAGAACAACGGTTTTAGAATTCAGTGGCTCGAGACTAATGAACCCTGATGAACCAAAGAGGTTATTCTTGATCACTTCTATTTTTAATCATTTCAAAATGATTTGCTATGAATATTAATGCGCGTCTCGGTTGCATCTCTTCTTGACAGCCGGACAGGAATATCAGACATAAATGTTTGCATTTGGGAGTTCTGAAATGGATCTCAAATCCAGCATGCCTCATATCAATTTCCATGGCACGCACAACACGGGTTTACGTCTTCCGCTTTGAAAGTAACAAAAAAAATACTAAGAGCTCAATTAAGAGCGCTTGTCTGTAAAAATCAGACAAATTCTAAATTTCGCGGCAAGGGTGAAAAATTCGATTTCTTTCTTATTTTAATATTAGATAGGCTAGACTATAACTAAAATCACTGGATACTTTTTTGGGCAAAATATCTTTTTATTTCAGAGAAAAATACAAATAACAAAATTCCGTTAAAATCGTCATTTTTAGCAGCAAATTATTGCACAAGCTTGAGGGCTTCGCGTTCAAAAATGAATCACTATCTTGTCTTTTAAACACTCCAATCTTCTTTTCCAACCTCACAAGACCTCACAAAACGATTTTTGTAAACACTGACTTCCTCTTTGCGTGGAAAAGAATTTAAATTCGAAAGCATACATTTCTCTTCAGTAAAAGTACTTTGTGAGTAAAGTTAATTTTCAGCATGTGCTAAACCTTCCAATGGATTAAGCTTTTGGCGGTAGAATTACGAAAAGATGTTCTCAATATTACTGCAAAAATTTGTTTGGGCAAATGATTGAGAGCAATACAAAAGCTTTTCAAAGTCCGTTAAAATGCAGTTATTTGACCTTTTGCGGTCAACATTCCAGTCGCGAGGCATGCATATATTTTGATGTGTTTCAACCTCTGTGAGGCCGGAAAATGTACATGGGTACACATTTCCAAATGCTCTAACCTCATTTGCCATAAAAGAAAGATCCAAAGACCATTTTACTGTGGTTATCTTGTCGCTCGTCGTATTTATAACGTCCGATGAAACTTTCTGTCAATCTGCGAACTATCACCAACCATCGTTGTAAAACGTTTGACATCTTTCTGCACTGTGGTATCTTATCCAGCGGTTCAGTTGACTGTGAGTGTTGTTCGGTTTGTGGTGTAGTAGATCTGATCGATGCTTTTGAAAGTAGCACCACACATTTGTAGCAGTCAACTTGGTATTGTTTACGGAGAGTAGTCACGCAATGCAAATCCTACAATGGAAAGTTATTTTTTAGGGAGTAGGGGAAGGGGAAAGTAAAAAGACGTCACTCTGCTGCTCAGATTTTTTGTTCTTGTGAACATCGAAATCTCTCACATGTAAGTCGCGGAGATCAGGCCTTCGGCTAATACTCGTTAAAAAGCTAAATTTTGTGCCTGCTAAAAATAGTAAGCCTAAGTAAACAAAAGCTGGTTCAGTATGGTAATTACACGATGCCTGTTGTTTGCTTAGAGGCGGGCCTTCGGACTTTGTTTTTCACAAATACTCTAACTTACACGGTCAACTTTGTTACATAAAAAAGGTTGTTGTTCGTTCAAGTCGCTTATTGGCGGAGTTTGTTGTTACAACACAAGAGATCGAAAGCGTAAAACGGAAATTGTTCCTTTACTTTCATACACCAAGAATATCGCAAGTCCTAAGTCGGCTTTCAAATTTACCGGTCCTCAAGATGAGATCGACCTTATTTTGTGCCGAGCGCACATATATCGGCCTCTCTCTAGTTTAAGGTTTTATACGGTAGTTGGGTCTGTTAACAATGGTTAATAGTACCACTCCCTTTTGCAAGCCCGCCCATTGGCCACGGAACATAGCACCCCTGCCTCACATAAGCCACACATCCCCAACACTGCGTTTTGTAGCACGGTGCAGTAAAAATGAAGAAAAGGTTTTCTTGCATGCTATTAGGGTATTCCTTGCAATTTTAGTGGAAAGAAAAACACCCCTAATAAGTACGAAAGGCACAGAGCGCCAAAAAAAACAAGAATAATAAATGTTTGTCACCACACAAAGATGACACTATTACAAAAATGTTTACAGAATAAAATATTTTGTAGGTTCCAAGAGTTCAATTCTAATAGTACTTAGTTATAAGGAGTTTTACCCTTCACCTACCCCCAGTCAACTGAACCGTTGAATAAGATGCCACAGTGAAGAAAGATATCGCATGTTTGACAACAAGATGGTGTTCGACAGGGTTGGTGGTTACATGGGAAGTTATCATTTATACAGACCTAAATACGACGAACGACAAGGGAATCACACTAAAATGGTCTCTGGATCGGTCTTCTGCGGCAAATGAGGTTAGAGCATTTGGAAATATATTTCTATGTACATTTTTCGGCCACATATAGGTTGAAACATATTAAAATATGTGTGACTCGCGACTGGAATGTTGACCGCAAAAGGTCAAATAATTGCATTTTAACCGACTTTGAAAAGCTTTTGTATCGCTCTCAATCATTTGCCCAAACAAATTTTTACAGTTATATTGAGAACATCTTTTCGAAATTCAACCACCAAAAACTTAATCCATTCGAAGGTTTAGCACATGGCGAAAATTAATTTTATTCACGAGGTATTTTTACTGAAGAGAAATGTATGCTTTCGAAATTAAATTATTCTAATCGCAAAGAAGAGCGCAATGTTTACAAAAATCATTTTGTGAGGTCTTATGAGATCGAATAAGAAGATTTGAGTGTTTAAAATACGAGATAGTGATTCGTTTTTGCACGCGAAGCCCTCAAACTCGTGTAATTTGCTGCTAAAAATGACGATTTTAACGGAATTTCGTTATTTGTATTTTTTTCTAAAATAAAAAGATATTTCGCCAAAAAAAGTATCCAGTGATTTTAGTTATAGCCTAACATATCTAACATTAAAATAAGAAAGAAATCGAATTTTCCACCCTTGCCGCGATATGTTTAATTTTCACAGACAAGCGCTCTTAAGAGGTCAAACTTACGAACACCGTTTAGAATCACAGTTTCGCGAAGAATTCAACTTACTGAAGAGAAGAAGTCCAATTCGAAAGGGAAAAATTCCTTTAGATTTCATCAATAGATTATTTACAGTTTGATCTCTTAATCGGCGCCAAAGACAGAGTTATACTTACTGGTAATATTGTAACGTTGCTGATGAAATTTCCCATAACCGTGTTTAGCTAACTCGTGACAAATAGCTTGTCCAAATCCTCGAGAGGATCACGATTTGCAGCTTAATTTTGGTCCAGAAGCGTTTGTGACGGGAGAAGCCCTCTGCAGCTCATGTAGTCAAGTCAGACAACCGTAACACTACTAAGGCAGCTAGCGTTTTTGTTTCTTTTGTGGTTATCAAGGTTTTTCCCTATCATAACTGCTTTGAATTTTTATTGGCCATGGAAAATTTGTATTGATGACTCATTCTCACGTGGCATTCCCAACCACGCAAAGAAGACAAAAAAATGTCAAAGTTCAAGCGTAAGGGAAAATTCCCAGCATGTGATGAATTTATTTTGAAAAAACAAATCAACAAATGAAATATTTTTCGAGGCGTTTGGAAAGCGCATAACTTAGAATGAATTTCTGTAAGAATTGCTATATAAAGCCTGTGGTGAAACTATCAAGAAACATAAGCAGTAGCCTTCAAGTGCCTGCATCTCTCGGGTTTTTTCCTTAATGCGGGTTCTCCAATGAAACAAAGGACAAAGGATGACTCATCATCACGGGGGTTTCTATGGGCGGCCGTCACCACCAAAAATACAAGGATGTCAAATAGATCAGCAAATACAAAGATGGTATAAGGATCAGCTGCAGGATAGCATAGCTAATAAAGGAATGGCATGGCCAAATTATAGACAGTCTAGTTTTCCTTCGTGAAACAGAACACTCTAAACATGAATAGTTTAGCCAAATGAGAAACAGTCTAGTAGCCCATGTTGAGTTGAAACATGAGATTGTGAAATGGACTAGCTCAATTACAAATAGCTTAGCACTCGTTTGCAATACAGTACTCAAACGGTGTAGCGTTGCGTTAAACGGCTCAGGGTAACGTCGAGTAGCACAGCGTACGCACAAACGGTGTAGCGTTACGTCAAATGGCTCAGCGTAATTTAGAATGGTACAGCGTACACACATATGGTGTAGCGCTGCGGGAAATAGCTCAGCGTACGTCGAGTAGCACAGCGTACGCACAAACGATGTAGCGTTGCGTCAAATGGCTCAGCGTAATTTAGAATGGTACAGCGTACACACATTTGGTGTAGCGCTGCGGGAAATGGCTCAGCGTAATGTCAAATTGTACAGCGTACATAAAAACAGTGTAGCGTTGTGTGAAATGGCTCAGCGTAATGTCAAATGGTACAGCGTACATACAAATAGTGTAGCGTTGCATGAAATGGCTTAGCGTAATGTCGAATGGTACAGCGTACATACAAACAGTGTAGCGTTGCGTGAAGTGGCTTAGCATAATGTCGAATGGTACAGCGTACATACAAACAGCGTAGCGTTGCGTGAAATGGCTTAGCGTAATGTCGAATGGTACAGCGTACATACAAACAGCGTAGCGTTGCGTGAAGTGGCTTAGCATAATGTCGAATGGTATAGCGTACACACAAATGGTGTAGCGTTGCGTGAAATGGCTCAGCGTAATGAAGAATGGTACAGCGTAGACACAAGTAGTGTAGCGTTAGGTCGAATAGCTTTGCAAAACATCAGACGCTCTATCTGAACATTAAATTGCTTAGTATTACTTGAAATATTTCGATGTTGTGGCGAATCGTCGTGGTGTGACGCGAAGGCCATGCCACTCCTTTATTAGCTATGCTATCCTGCAGCTGATCCTTAAGCCATCTTTGTATTTGCTGATCTATACGACATCCTTTGTATTTCTGCCGATATTGCATTTATTCGTTGTCGTTCATGATAGTGTTAATTAAAAGAGCGAGACTGGATTCTACCACGGTTTACCGGCCTCCCGGTTTACCACAGTTTGCACGTGTTGGTGAGCCTGAATTTTAATAGTATTACGTAGTGTTATGATGTGCATTAAATGTCGATTGCCGAGCTCTCATTTCTTTTCTTTTCTGACTCGCGCTTACTTTTCAAAGGGAGTTTAACTTCAACGGTTCTTTGAACATTGTGGGAGTACGTGAGAAGTTGGATTTTGTGTGTGCCCTGGACGCCATGGTCCAACTCTAGTCAATATATCTAGTGTGTACTGAACTCAGTCTAGCAATAATAATAATAATAATAATAATAATAATAATAATAATAATAATAATCGCAAAAATTAATAGTTGAGGTACAGAAATGTAAAAATAAATAAAAATATAAATAAATACGTCTACCGAAACAAACAGGGAAGATAAGTATGTATGCGCGCAAAACCAACTCAGAAATAATATTACTCTGGCAAAAACTATTTTGGAACGCGAAAAAAACCCTTTAACTGTTTCCGGTTCAGACATGTAATCTACGTTTGATCGACAAAATAAAAATGGAACTTACTTTTACTATCACTGCACCCAGGAAAAAATTAATAAACAAAGCAATATAATGTACACCTCTTTAAAATAATAAATATGTCTTCTCTTAGCTTACTCTTATCATCCGGCACACCAATTAAAGCATTCCGACATCACTTTAATCGAAAAATGTCAAAACAGATCAACGCACACAATATTCAACTTCTCACGTACTCCTCCAATGTTCAAAGAGCCGTAAAAGTTAGACTCTCATTGAAAAGTAAGCGTGAGTCGGAGAAAGAAAAGAGAGCTCGACAATTGACATTTAATGCACGTCATAACACTACTTAATATTATAAACATGTTCAGGCCCACCAACGCGTGCAAACTGTGGTAAACCAAGAGGCCGGCAAACCGTGGAAGAATTCAGTCTCGTTGCTATTTTAATTGACGTTTTCATGAACGACAACGAATAAGTGCAATATCAGCAGTGAAAAAAGAGGAGAAACTTACCGAATTGGCTCTGTTTTACGGCAAAGCGAAGTGAAGACTATTCCATACAGTGACTACGCCATGTAATGGTTTCGTGTCAGTATTTACATTTGATGACGTCATGCCCCCAGCAGATCGCTGTTCCATTTGTGGTTTGTATTTTTGGTGATTTCGGCGAGATGCCTTGGCGGCCGTCACCACCAAAAATACAAGGATGTCGCATAGATCAGCAAATACAAAGATGGCTTAAGGATCAGCTGCAGGATAGAATAGCTAATAAAGGAATGGCATGGCCTTCACGTCACGCCACGACGATTCGCCACAACATCGAAATATTTCAAGTAATACTAAGCAATTTAATGTTCAGATAGAGCGTCTGATGTTTTGCAAAGCTATTCGACCTAACGCTACACTATTTGTGTCTATGCTGTACCATTCTACATTACGCTGAGCCATTTCACGCAACGCTACACCATTTGTGTGTACGCTGTGCCATTCGACATTATGCTAAGCCACTTCACGCAACGCTACACTGTTTGTATGTACGCTGTACCATTCGACATTATGCTAAGCCATTTCATGCAACGCTACACTGTTTGTATGTACGCTGTACCATTCGACATTACGCTGAGCCATTTCACACAACGCTACACTGTTTTTATGTACGCTGTACCATTCGACATAACGCTGAGCCATTTGACGCAACGCTACATCGTTTGTGCGTACGCTGTGCTACTCGACGTTACCCTGAGCCGTTTAACGCAACGCGTAAAAAACAAACATAGAAATAGAAAACATAGAAATTTGCACGAAAATTTCCACGGTTAATGAAGTGTTTTGAAACATGATTGATGTTTTGCTGTTTTTCTTTTTTTTTTGAAAGGTGAATACTCGTCTGACGCTGTAGCATCGCTTGTTTCTCAATCTGTGGACGTTTCGTGAGATTTGTATGATAAACTTACAAAATATCTTTCTCAGGATATTTACTAATGAACAGAATTGACCTCAACAAAGAAATAACGATCGGTGTCGTAAACAGGATGTTTTAAGTTGTCAAATTAATAAGTCTATTATTTTGATTCTTAGCCCCTGGAACCTAATTTATCAGGACGAAGCCCAGCTTGGGAATAGATATATTCGTGTTATTGTTTCATCAATGCCAAAATCAGGCAGCAGAGCCAAGTTGACAAGGGGCAATTATATTCCACAACATTGATATGTAATCCAATAATAGACATGTTAAAATTAGGAAATAATTTGACTTGGTTGTGTCCAAATTCAGGAAACTTTTTCGCCGTAATGTGTGAATTTGCACCAAACACTCCACCACCGTTTTATTAACATGTGCACGTTTTTTTTTTTTTAAACTGAATGTCTATCACAGAAGCTTTGCATTTCTTGATATACCAAAAATAAAATAAAAAACACAAAGTAAAAAGAACAGAATAGGTAACAAAGGCCAGGAAATCAACTGAAACAATTTTTTGTTTGGGATTCCTCGGTATCTCCGTATTTCGCTTTACCCTTTCACTCCCAAGATCTCATTAGTAATTCTCCTTACTGTTTGCTATACAACTCTTATGATGTTAGCTCTGAGAATTTGGTATTGGATCAACTAATAATCCCCTAGCTGATATATTTGTTTTTTCTTATCACTTGCCTGTTTGATATTGTATTGATTTGGTAAGGAGAAATTCTGTCTTGGTCACTCATGGGAGTTAAAGGGTTAAGTAAGAAAAATATTAGAACCGTGCATTATTGCATGCAGAACTTTTTCTCCACATTTCTTGCAATGAATAATCCAATAAATGAGCGTAAACAACGTAAAAATATGACGATACAAGAGTTACGATTTTTGACTCCTCTTCCTTCTGTTCACAAGGCAATGTAGCACTGTGGATCCAGTAGTATCCAAGAAAATTACTCTTTCACTGTTCACACAGAGATGTCTAGGTGTCATTTGCCTTGAAACAGACCAGTGTTCAATTACGGGGGTTTGTAAGGTCTCTGTATGTATGGATCTGAAAAATTAAAAGAAAGTGAATTTACATCACATGGACATTTTCAAAACAGGATGTACGAATTCATCAACACTATCTTGACTGTGATTTGAACAGGTGTTAGTGTAACAAGACTAGCTTGACCTTTGAGCAGATAATGTTCTATCGAAGTTTAGCTTTACTAAAGCTTTTGTATAACCGTGGGTTTACTGAAGCAAATTGAAACGCATCCCTTCCGTGAATTCGTTGGAACTAATTCGAGCTGAGAAAGAACTGGTAAGATATTGCAGGCCAACAACGAATTTTTGAAAAATCAGTTCAAGTGTCAAGGATATAAAAGGGAAAATTTCTAACCTCTCCTCTTATGTAAATGGTTTCAGGGAAATCGAGGTTTTCACGCTATGAAAAAAAAAGAATTCAGGGTTTAAGTATACTTCAGGCCTCTACAATCTCGTAAATTCACGAATAACGTTAACCTTTCAGCAAAATTCACGCGTCGCGTTTTAACTTTGGCCTTCATCACGCGTCACGTGCAAACCTTAGTGATGCACCAGTTTATTCATACCTTAAGTTTCCTCTCAGAAAATGATTCTCTAGAGGGTCCAGCAATGATTGTGATGACTCTTGCAAAGATTCGGCACCGATTATTTTTGGAGAAATGGTCAACTCTTGTTCCTGTTCTGTACAGATACGCAGCTGCTGGTTGTATTATTTTAATGCACCATACTTCCAATACTCCTATTCTCCTTATCGTTCGGAGGCATCTGGCGCATGAAAAATCTAACGGACGCAAATGAGATGTAAGTTAGTTCAAAGACAGACTATTTTCAAAGCTGAGAGAGCCATGAATCACGATTCGTGTCTTCTCATCATTGCCTCTCTTGTCTGGTCTCTAAGGAAGCAATTAAGAGCGGCGAAGAGAAAGTCGCAAACAACAAAATTTCCGCCTGAGGTTTTCACACCTTCAAATCAATTAAGAATTTGACATTTTCCCGTGAGTACTAATCTAATTAACTTAGAAGCTTCCTTGATTCTTTCTCCTGCTCGTTAACTGTTCGAAATGCCTTGCAATTGTAAAGCCTTGTCCATACTAAACCCTTTTTAATTTTTTAATTTTTTAATTTTCCATACTAAGGAAACAGATCTATTTTTCTTCGTCCCGGCGGGCTATAAGTACACTGGCGGCACATTAGGCATGCACTCAATTATGGTTATTTATAAGACTAAAGAGCCGCGACTCCAGCGATTTTAAGAAGCACCGATTTCGCTTACTGAATACTAACCTTCACAGGCTTAGCGCTCACGGTAGGCCTGGTTAAAGATGTGAAGTCTCCATTCGTATACACTATATACCTCATCGGCGAGCAAAGGTTTAGTATTTCGATTAGAACTCGTAAGCTGTGCACTGTGCAATTTCACCAGTGAGGGACAAAAGTCCCTTCAACCTATTGTTCTACAAACCGCTAACATCTGCTCCCAATATCCTAATAATCGTATAATTAGGCTTTAGTCAGTTTTGCTTGCTATGCGCTCTTGTCAGACTCTGGGTGGAGTTGGCATGTATCAGTCGAACAAAAATATTTCAATCGATGATGGCGAGCATACCGGTACGGAAATCCCCACCAGAGGAAAGACTTCCCAATGAAGATCACTGGGTTGACTTCGATGATTCAATCAATCCTTTGAATGTAGGATCTTTCATTTAGAGAGTCAATTAGAAATTGAAGTTAAAGCTAAAAACACCTGAATACAAAGTATCACAAGCAGTCCAGTGTCGATAACTTTTCAAATTTCAAGGTTAAGAGATCAGAAGTGTTATCAACAGAGTTGATAACGTGAATTGGCCACCTTAAAGAGTTTAAAGGCCGACGTTTCGGGCGTTCGCCCTTCGTCAGAGCGATCGAGTAACGATAAATATAAACTAGGTAACGATAAATGGTCTGAGCGAAACTTTGTTTGCCAAACACAAGTTTGCGATCTCATCGATATGAATACAATTTTACCAAACGCTTATCGAATCATCATCTCTGAGTCTATCACTTATTTACGAATTGTATGTTTTCATTCCTGGATGGAGATGTAGAACCCACAAACTTTTGATAAAAGCACGTTTTAGGCCAATTTTGTTGTTGCGAAGATTGATACGATGCTTAATTCACTTCGGTTGAATTACACTTCGATGGAAATTAGTGAATTATTTCAGATTTCTTGGATTCCGTCGTTGTTTTCAATGTAGAACCCGGCCAAAACCAGAAAGCGCCCTCACAATGGCTTTGTAAAGTGGGTCTGCAGTACATTATCCTTTTCATTGGTTTGTGACTTATAAGGCAACATTGCACGGTTTAATTTTTATGATTCTGGAAAGAGTTGCAGCTGACAGAGAGGGAGGATTGTTTTTCCTAGAAGCTTATTTTCGCCCTTTAATTGAGATACAGATGTAGCATAAATACTAACTGTAAACATTGGTATTAATTAAAATCTGTGATACTGTTAATTTAGTTTTCCTCTGAATAGGGAATAAAGTTTTCATTAGAAGGTTGAGCATTAATTTCCCTGTAGTCTTTTGCAAGACAGTGCAAGATTTAAATGATATATTTGCTCTCTATTTATCACATATACAAATCTTTTAAAATAGGTCAAAGGACTGAAATTGTGACTAGTAAATATATTTTGCCTAGAGTGGATTGCTTATTTGCTGTATAACAAACTTCAATTGTATTAAATTAATGATATTTTTCATTAATTTTTTGTATTCGGTCATAAAATAAAGTGATGTGACTTAAACTGTTTGGTTTATTGCTTACTTTTCTAACATTTTAATATTCGAATTTTATCATGTGGCATTAAGCCATGTGCTATTTTAGGTAACATAATTTCTGTTGAAAGTTAATTGACAGAATATTTGTGGCATCTGCTATTGACTGGTTAGAGAAAGACTTTTATATGCCTGTATCCATGAGTGAATTACGGGAACATCTAGTGTATGAGTGGTCACCGTGTTTCTGTAAAATTCAGTGTGAGTGCTCACAGAATTTTTTGCGATACCTTGTGAATGAGTGGTTGCAGAATTTCTGTGACACCCAGCGAATGAGTTGTTGCAGAATTTCTGCAACACTCAGTGTATGAGTGGTCACAGAATTTCTGTGACACCCAGTATATGAGTTGTCACAGAATTTCTGTGACACCCAGTACATAAGTGATCGCATAATTTCTACAACACTTTGAGTATTAGTGGTCACAGAATTTCTGCAACACCCAGTGTATAAATGGTTGCAGAATTTCAGCAACATCCAGTGCGTGAGTGGTTCAGAATTTCTGCGACATCCAGTGGCCTAGTGGTTGCAGAATTTCTGCAACACTCAGTGCATGAGAGGTTGCAGAATTTCTGCAACATTCAGTGACAGACTGTTGGCAGATTAGACGGATTTCCTCTGCATCTTTTCATGATTGTCTATTAACACATAGTTTCTTACGGACACGCTAAATATTGTAGAGGAAAATGTAAAATTTCAATTGATTTTAAATTTTTCCCGCTAGGTTTGATTAGTTTTTAAGTGATTACCAAATCTTGTAGAGGAAAATCATTAATTTATCCAAAAATGTGCTATTTTGGAAAACACAAAATAGTTTGGAAAGCGTTCTTGAAGTGAGTGAGTATATTTTGTTCTCCAAGATTACACTTAATTAGACCTAAAAGCCTTGATGACTATTTCAGCAAGATACAATAACAAGGTGATACTAGAAAAACCAAATGTGCCTTTGTTCCAGAGGTACATCAGCCAGTGTTTGCGGACACATTTACAGGTTATGTTGTTGCTGCCATCCTCGGAAAAGCAATATTTCCAATTACCCTTTCCTGCATGCTATAACAATAAAGTGCCCGGCTGGAGGGTTGAAAATGAAAGCGGCATTTTCAAAATCAGCTCCATCCACATTTGCCAGAGGTACGCAATTGATAGCCTCTTCTAGAAATTTGATACTTGTTTCGTCGTGTTTACTGAGACGTTCCTTGTTCTGTATTTTTTTCGACTTCTTCTCTTAGAGCACTCGCGGTTATTTTCTTCACGGGAATTCTTATTTTTTCTGGATAATCCTAAAATGATATAGATGTTATCAATATTAGGAGAAAAATTAGTATGGCGAAAGAAAAAAAACACTGTAGCCAAGTCAACCCACAAGTATCGCCAGAATCGCTGGGGAGTAGAACTCAGGCCACAGCTACATGTGAGGAGGCGATTGCATCCACTCCACCTAGTAAGGGTCTCCTCCCCTCCCCCTCGAAAGTTTCTGATGAATATTCAAGCAAGTATTGATTGCCGATCTTATCACTATGCTGGACTGCCTTGTAACGCAGCTCCGTAGTTTAAGGCCCCATGGGAAGATCTGACGTTCAAATTCTTAACGAAGTTTTTCAGGTTCCCAGCGGCTTGCTCGTTTTTAAATAAGGTGCATATTTCCTTATGGTATTCTGTAGAGGGATTGCTGAGCTCCCCTTGAAAATCTTATTTTTTCATATTGTCCCCATTTTGTCTCTATGAAATTGGAAACCTAAAAAAACAAAACTAATGCCCTATTACACAGAGCTCTCACTTGGATTTCAGCTGAAACTATCATTTTGTGCAACAGAATTAAAGAAAACTGTGAGGGAAAGATTGATTAGTATGGATGAGAAAATTATGAATAAACAAAACAAATTAGTATATAGCGGACAGATGAATTGCACTTTTCGCGCGCGCTAATTAGTTAGCTCGCTAGTTAGCTAGTGAAATACCTCGTTTGACAGCGCCTATCGTCTCAATATTACTATACTATAGTTCTGAAAATTAAACTCTATTTCTCTATACTCTTCTGAGATGTCCAAGCCCCTGAATATTAGCTTCATTTTCTCTTTTCCTTTTTGGGTTTTGTTTTTTTGTTCAAGATTGCGTTATTTCAGAACAAATTCAGACGAAAAAGAAAGAACAAACATTACAACCTTAAGGGAGATCGGGTGGCCAAGTGGTTGGCGCGCCCAAATCTAAACAGAATGAGACGATTCTTAGTCCACCAGCATTTCTTTTGCTTTAATTGTGTATGTCATAACCGAAGGCTGTTACAAATCTCCTTTCAAGACAGCTAATTATAAACTGAAATAGTTTGTTACATTATTATCGCGAAAACGGTAAGGAAATACTCTTAATTAATGCTACGCGGAGCACTGAAGAAACATGTCAGTTTTTCCTTTTTGAACAGTACCCCTATGGGGCTTTCATAGCCATTTCAATCAAATTGGAAAACAGACGTTGTAAATAATCATGTTTAAAAATCCCAACCAGCAGTGGGCACACCAGTTGGCTGTATACAAAGCGAGTCACGGAATCGACCCGAAGGAAAAACGAGAACAAACCAGCGAGTCATAAGGTGGAGGGCTTGCACCCCTGAACACCAGATCACTAGTTCAGCACCCTCACTACACTGCCTACACTAAAAGTTTCATGTTATGAGAGAGATTATACTCTTGATTCTTTCTGGATTGCTTCATTTTCAGGTGGTAAGACGGCATCTGATCTTTTGGTAGTGGTACGTGAAGGCAACCGGCTGCTTTTTCTACTGACGATCCTAGTAAATGCCGTATTTATCTTGGTGCTCAGAAAAATATACAGCCATGGGTTAACGGCACTGTTGGCGTGTCCAAACCAAAAACACACAAAGCTGACAATCGGCTGTATGTGTAGGTCAGCCTTAGATGCGTGAATGACGTACATCATGTGGACCACTTGTGGTGGGAGCCAACAAAGGGCAAAAGCACAGGTAACAATAATGAGCATCCGAACCACTCTTCTCTTGGAGGTTTCGAGTTGCGCTCGATCTCCTCTCAAAGGATTCACTCCAGGTGCAACATTGAACCATAAATTCCATGCAGTGATGGTATACAGGCAAGACATAACGACCAAGGGGATGAGATAGTTGACGACGAAAAGGAGAAGGTATATTCCTCGAAGAGCCCTATCTGGATCGCCCAAGGTGTAAACAGATAGCATGCAATGGGGAGAATTGTTGTAGTCCTCCACGGTTTGAATAACAAGGAAAATGGACATGGAGACCAGTGACCCGATCCAAATAAATGGAACGGTTAGTTTAGGCTTTCGAAACCAAAGATGGCGGCGGAGGGGATGAACGATGGCATAGTACCTGTCGATCGCCATGAACGTCAGGCAGAGGACGGATGCTGTCAAAGTGACAAAGGCAATGTATAGAATACCTTTGCACATGACTTTTCCAAATACTCCCTGGATCATCCACAAACCTTCTGTATATATTATGGAAATCGACCAGGGCATCACTACCAAGGTTACCAGCAAATCAGCGATGGCCATGTTGACGAACATAAAGCTTGTCAGTGATCTGACTTCAGGTTTCTTCCACACGATGTAGATAAGGAAAATATTCCCTGCAAACGCTATGAGCATCGTGATTGCGTAGAGTACTGTGATGATCCATTCGTTTTCTGGTTTCATCTTTATTCCCTTTTTTTCTGTTGCTAAAGTTGAATAGGAAAAAACTGTTATTACTGCATAAATAATCAGTAAATGGAACACCCATGGCCCCCTAAAATCTTATGCTATACCAACCTGGGGTGTGATGAGAGTAATAGATTGTGAATTCAAAGGAAACAAATATATATATTTTTTGTTTATTTTAAACTAAGTTCAGTTTGGTTAAGTCGATGATTTTTCGGGGCGTCACTGAAGCTGTGAACAGGAACGGAAATACTGGAAACAGGAAAAGGAATGCAGCAGGACTTTTTGATTTTCTCCATAAATAACACTAATGAAAAAATCTTAGCATTGAAGTGATAGTTAAGCATTTGTGCATAGGAGTATTAAGTATTCCCTTCCTTAAAATAAATAAAAACTGGTCTTTGTTGTTGGTTTGCCTTTATGACGAAAGTGTTTCTTATTTGTCATCTTCTCCTTTGTCATGTTCCGTCCCGATGAATAAATATAACTTTCAGAAATAGTTTTTTTTTTTTTACTATTTTCAATTTTCTGCACGGTTCCTTCATTTGTCCGCATAATACCAATAACGAAAATTATCAGAAACAAAACGATAACAATAACATAATATTTGTTTCAACAAAACTTTTATTAAATGGTTAAGAATATATGATAATATATAATATATTCACTTCAAAACTTTTATTCTCAGTTAAATATCCGGTAAAATAAAATTAACACTGAAGATAATGTATGATATCTTATTGAAGACACCGTTGGCGCATGCATATAACTATTTTTGATGGACTGTAACGTTATTAGAATTAGTTTGGAAACAGGAAATCGATCTGCCTATATATCCGCCTTACAAAGTCAACTTGTTTCCCTCCAAATTATTGTGAGTTAAGAAGCGTTGAACGTCTCATGGCAACTTAACGTACCTGCGATAGAATGCACTGAAGTCCGCTGTCAGCAAATAGACTTGTAGCCTCTTAGTACTAAAGGAAGATTAAAAAAAGGGAAAAGTTTACCTTTCAACCGCACTGATCCAAGCGTTTTTTCAGGTTGATCTTAAGTAAGAAATACGGTATACCTTTGGAGATCGATAAGGTTGCTTCCCCAGTCTAACGGTGTTAGAATTCAGTGGCCCGAGACTGATGAACCCTGATGAACTAGAGAGGTTATCCTGATCACTTCTGTTTTCAACCATTTCAAAATGATTTGCTATGAATATTAATGCGGATTTCGAGTGCATCTCTTCTTGACAGCCAGAAAGGAATATCAGACATAAATATTTGTATGTGAGGGTTCTGAAATGGATCTCAAAACCAACATGCCTCATATTAATTGTCAAGGCACGTACAACAGGGGTTTACGTCTTCCGCTTTGAAAGTCACAAAGAAACTACTTAGAGCTCAATTAAGAGGTCAAACTTATGAACACCGTTTAGAAGCTATTTGTCTTCGAAGCAGGCCTGATATGATTGATGTGTGTTGGATTACATAGAGGCATAGGGTTTTATATGAATATTACCTATAACTTATTGAATATAAGGATAATTATTCATTTACCGTCGAATTAAGACATGGCACATGTCATTTTCAGTCCGTTCCTACAAATAATCCCATTTTTGCTTTAGATCTCCTCAGTGATTTTAATTCGTAGACTCGAGTATTAAAAAAAAACAAACAATAGGGAAACCCTCTTTACGTGCGGAAATTCAAGATTAACTCAAAAAGCAGATTTTGTACTTTCTCGCGAGTCTTAAGGCAGGTGCTCCGTATTTTAAAACTCATTTTAGAGAGTAATTAGCTACATGGTCTCACGAACAGTGTGACGAACCAAAGAGATAGTTGCCTTCGGTTGAATGAGCAATTTCAATGTAGGAAATGTAGGAAAGTGGAGGAAATCTGGGGGAAATTGCGAAATTATGGTCTATGTATGTCATTTTACTTCTTTGTGAATTTGTCGGTTTGTTCTTGATCACGACCAGCTGTAAATCAATGACAAACCTTCAGTCCAATTCGGTCTGTAATTATACGAGTGATGACAAAATCGGACAACCGCGCAGCGGAAGTCCGATTTGTTTATCACGAGCATGATAACAAACTGTCCGATAAAAAAAAAGTACGCAGAAACAGGTTAAAAATACACCGTACATTTTTTTCCGATGAACTTTCGCATCGCTTCGACCAGAGTCCCTCAGCGCTATAAATAACAAAAGGACTATTGTTTCATACTTAATGTGAGAAGTTGAGCCGGAGCAATAGACCATTCTTGATACGAGTTCAGTGTACTTTGACATAGAGCCCCGTAGCTGCCTTATTCGTTCAGTTTAAAATGCTAGCAACAGTAAGCACAGATGGGAGATGTTTAAGTTTTTAAAATACTGTGCGATAAGAGCTCGATAAATGAAATGACGCTCATCTCATGTGACATGATGGCTGAGCAAATCAGAAATGAAAAACACGCATGTACAAGTACGGTTGAACCGTGCGAAGGAAAAGCGTTTGTATCAAGCGACGATGCTTACGTAGATGATAATAAAACTGGCCTGTGTACTTTTTAAGTTGGAGATTCGAGCGGGATACCCCTATTACTGGATGATTAGTTCATTGGCAAGCCAGCAGAAGTTGTTGCAGAGGGGCTGCTCTGAGTCGCGGATTTTGGTCTTACTGTGCAATGGGAAACGAAATTAGAAGAGTTTCTAGCCATGGTAGAGACACAAGAAATTGGTTTAAAATAGCATGCGATGTGGCCGTGCAGTGTTGAATGACACAGGTATCAACACATGTAAAAAAACTTTTTTCACGAAAACGCACAAAACCGCGCAAACCATGCACAGGGCTGGGATCTCTAGCCGTTTGGCCGTTAGCTGAGAAGACAGACATTTTGCTTTAAGAGACTTATTAAAAAGAAATGCATTGAAAATAATAGATGATGACTTACCCAGAGTCTCTTGACAATAGACAACCAAAAACAGTCCACCGTCGATCGTAACAAAGACCATTCATCCGAGAAATAATTTTTATTTTAAGATAAGATCTCAGACTCTTCACGGGCATGCTTAATTTAAATGTGATGAATGTGATACAAGACAACGCGTGAGGAGACATTTTAAGCTCAAGTGAAATTGACAACCGTAAAAAATCCGCCTCTCTGCGCTAGCGAGATAACAGTAATTGGTAAAAGAAGTGGGTCCTAGTGAATTGAAGTCCAGACTTTGTACTAGCTTTGACCAAACACAAACAATCACGTCTACTCTGACTCGATTTGTTATTACACTCGATAATAAATTTCGTTTGTAAGCAAAGCTTGATTTTTTGACAATAGCAAGTAAGCTGAATGGAGTCTTCTTTCGATCAAAACGAAATGGTTTGACTGGTGTACTTGTTGGTTTGAGAAGTAGAAAGTTTAGTTCGATGGCGAATACACTGGTTCAAAGCTGTCACTCTACGCTATTATCAAACCAAATCATTTACCAGCGCCGCCTAAGTAAAATTAGAGGAGCATCTACACAATACAAGGCCAATCTTGATGGAAAATCTAGAGTTGACTCTCGCCCTGTGGACACCTCACCATTGCGACAAGAGCCCCGGTGCAAAAGCATCAAGAAATGACTGAATTAAACTCCCATTTTTACTACGGACTCAGGCTACTACTGAAATGCGGACACTTTCATGCCACCCAGCGAAACAGTTCACTTGTCTTTTCTCTTGCTGTAGCGGACACTTAAGTACTTCGTCCAAAATCCTGGCTCACATAATGCAAAGTGACATTGCGATAAAAGAAAATACAGAAACCAGTCTTCAATTGGCTGCGAACATGAGAATTTCCTGCTTGCGGCCGAAACTTTATCCGGTTGGTGAGGCCACGTTAGAAATGTTGTGTTTGCGTAGTTACATATTATCTTATATGTTTAGGGTCGCCCTAGGGAAGTTTCCATCAAGAATCCGTCAAAAAAGGATTAACGTCTGTCATTGCAACGTGTTCCCTTATGCGACCGGTGTTTCACGAGTTTCTAAAATTGCGGAAGGTCCGCAGAAACTTCAAAGACATCGAAGCGTATGGGTGGGGCAAGTAGATTTTGGAAAAATTGAGAAAACAAAAGACACCGCTTCCGGAGCTGTCAACGCTAGTCATTTGACCCAGATATGACCTGGTAGACCCTGACCCTGACCTGACCTGATAGAGCCGGAATTCATTCAAATGTCATCCCACTTTTTTCACACTTTACATCCTCGTGTTAACCTTTTTGAGTGCATCACTAATAGATGCATTTGATGCAAAATTCCCTACATTTAATGTTTAACTGGAGATTAATAAATTTGAAGTTTCCAAGAAGTCTCGATTTCAAGTACTTGAATTTTTCAGAGGCCAAATCACTTCTCAACTGGCTCCGAACAGTTAGTTGCCCATTGAGAAAATGACATTTAATGTTTCGAGGGTCATAGAGGCTTGCTGATTTTATTCAAATCTTTCAATGGTATACTCTTTTTGATTTGAAGAAACTTTAACTAATTTCTCCATCAACTAGCATTTCCGTAATAATTACTAGAAACAACTGAAATTTGAAATTTTTTGCTGAAACATTTTCCTCTTTTTTTTTAAAAATAAATTCGAGCAGTTTCGTAAGTGATCTTTTCCTAGAGGGCATAGGTACAAAAGAAAACAAGAATACGAGAAAGACTTCTATGTCTGACTGCTTTTTCTCTTAAGTTATACACCTGATAAACACTCGCTATACTCCGCCATAGTTATGTATAACAAGATGAACCACACTCATTTTGATTAGTTTTTATTAACGTTCAGTTGGAGGACAGACTCCTTGTTGGCGTCCCGATTATCAGCATTAAAGCAAATAAATATTGCCGTGGGTCTCTTCAGTAGGAACTCCCATCAGAGTCACTCTGGGCTGTGCTTCGTGTGGTACGATTTTGTTATGACCATTTTCGTTTCATCCACGAAGATGTGGAAAACTTGAATTTACGAATTGCTGTTGTTGGCATTGACTATCTACAGATTTATTTCCCCTCTTCCCACGAAATGCAGATTATAACGTCTGATAACATCTGCATCGGACGCATAAATCAGTCAAAAACGGTTCTGGAAAAAGATTTTTTAGCCATTTTTCACGGTGGCGGGCCAAGGTCCTTTGCCAATTGCACTATGTGTTTTCTCCCATTGAGTCTGTGCTCGATTTTTTCGGGGGTTATTGCCCAACACCCCAACACCCCCACCCCCCCCGCACCAAAGGTCAAAATATGCTATCAGGTCCTACAACTTTTTATGTGATGAAAGAATTTGGACATATATATATATATATATATATATATATATGTATTACTCGCGTTGTTGTTTCTTTTTTTAATTTCAGGAAGTAAGAAGCAGCAATAAAAGTATTCCTATCAAAGCGAGGTGCCATTTTCAGTGACACCTGGTCGGATACCTTGAAAACAAAGCATGACACGTAAGCAGTTTACTGCAAATTTTACATGAAAATAATTCTGATGCCTCTTTGAAAAGAGAAAAAAGGCTTGAACAGTATACATCGCAAGATTTTTGGCAACGTTACAAAAAAATACTTAATGCACTAGAAGTGCACACATGGAGTTCTGGATGCACTTGAATACTTTGTTTAACAAATGCAGACGTACATTTATTTAAATCCCTTTCCCTTTTTCAAGACGAACAAAACAAAAACAATACAGTCGTTCTGCCTCGAAGCAGGACAAATTTTATCAGCATAAGATCAGTGCCTAAAAGTTTTTATAAGTAAATAACCAGTTCACGTGAATTTTACGAGGTGAGACTGACAGCTTGTAGTTGCCAAATCACATCCTCTTCTTCTGACAGGGTTGGTGGGTGAGGGGGGGAGGGGAGGTGAGGAGGTGACTGGAAATGGGCGAGGATGCTTGTCGTACCTTTCAGGGGTCAAAATCAGTGATCTGGTACCTTTTACGGTGTCTCAAACATTAGTGGACTACCAGAGACCCAGCTGATACCTTTTAGGGTGATGATCTGACTTGAGCCTCTGGAGCACATCGATAAAGGAGTTCTTATTTTTGGGATTTTTCAATCTTTTTATGTTTAAATTGATACCTTTTAGGGGTAGATATCAGTTGTTGTTGGGTTCCCCGGGGGTGCTGATATGTGCAGCACACTTGAAATTTAGCAAGGACAAATTTTGATGTGATTTTCGGTGAAGAGAAAAAAGGTTTTGTCAGCCTCTTGTAGCTACTGCCGAAGGGCCCTTAAGCACTGTGTGCTTAATTACGCGTCCCGCCAGGCGGCGGGAACCCTACAAAGTGCTCAGACATAAGTATAGAAAACTCCGCCTCTGTCTGGATTTTTGGTAGCCTACTGACCAATTCCCAATCGAGACCTAAGTCTGACGGGACGCGTAATTTTGCACAAGGTGGTAAATAGCCAGGTTACATGAATTTTCCAGACATCTTGCGTACTATCTATGGTACACGCTTGCCAATTCCCCAATAGGTATTTGGAATCTGTATCTACTAATGAAACCACGAATCCACCCTACACCAGTACCGAAATTTGATCTTTGAGAAGGGCAAATTGTAAAATCATCGATATCTTTTGGCGTCTCGAAGATGCAGGCTCGCGACAAAATAAGATCTACTTTAGTTTCTGGATCTCCGCGAGTAACTTGAAATGCCTTTTTTACAACTACGCAAGGGAACGACCTAAGATATGCAACGTCGGTCTTATCGATAAGTATACCCAAAAGTCCCACCAGCGAACGATTTAAATGAACGGCAAATCTCCTTGTTAGCATTTAAGATGAGACGCTTATACAACAGATCAATTAGCTAAATCAGTATGTAGCTTGTCAATCGAATTGACTTTTGTGAAAATTCTCTGACTTCCGCCGGCAAAGATATCATTGATGGATCTGGACATTTTTGTTTTCTGAATACAGTAATTCTTGGTTTTTATAGATATGAAAAGAGGGAAAAAAAAGCCATCTCTTGGTAATTCGGAGCTTGATTCATCTTTGAATTTATACGTGTCACGTTTGTCATGCAGCTAATATAATAATGTGGAGAAGATTTACAAACTGCAAATTAAATCCGGCTAAAATGTGGTAGAGCATAACTTGTTCATCGAAACAGCTAATAAAATCATAAATAAACAAGGTAAGAGTGTCATTTTAGATTCTTTACAAACTGTAGTGATTTATGCCAGTAAACGGTGGCGACAAGTAGAACACCATATATATTTCATAGTTGCTATCATGTAAATTTTGCCGGACTTTGAGTTCGTCTCACGATGGAACAACACAAATACACCAAGAAATTTTTACAGTAACTTTGTAACCATCCTTTTGTCAGTAAATTCTGTCATATCGGTCAGTGTTAAAACTATCTTTGTTTTGATGCCATTTTTCGACATAGAAAAAGTATGTCGGACAAAAATATTCACCAAAAAATAAATATTTCTTTGCCAGCTTCAATAATGACAGGGGATTAAGTTTAGATAATAAAACAAAGGATTATGCCGACAGAAATACCGGAGGTCAAGTCAATTCGTTACATGAGGTCACACAACTAGGGTAACATTCAGGGTGAAAATTTGCATATTTGAGCAGTTGAACGAAAAAAAGTATTTCTCAAAAACCAAAATATATTTCCACAAAAAAAAACCACACCACAATTATTAGGACATATAGGGCTACAAAATATGAAAGTAGGAGAGAGAATGAATTTGGGCGACTTTCCGCTGTTTGTCTGATGCATGTTGACATTACCTCTTAGATGTGTCTTACCCTAAAAAAGAGGCCGTCCAGTGAATCCACGATGCGTGAAGATTCAAGCATGGTGATCGCTGTGTAAAATTCGACCAAAACACCTTGATGACATCTTTCTGTCAAATGTTTACAGTTTCAATTTCGAATTACGTCAGTTCAAATTGTTTCATTTTTAATCTTTTTTCCTATTTTGATTGCGTGGTAACATACCGTACTCTTTTTTTATACAAATTACTGAAAATATGTTTACTTTTTTATATGTCACTATTTTTGCGTGCAGAACGCCTACGCCATCATTATCGATATTTTTGAAATACCTATCAGTTTTCAAAATAACTGAAAAATGCTCAATTTATTATCATTATTTTAATTTCGTATGCATTCCGTAGTAACACAGTCTTTGCTAGGACGTTTTTGTGATCAGAATTTTGGAAATTACGTTTACATGGTTAATCTATTGTTAGAGTGGATTACAGTGGGTGTCTGTTTATGTAGCTTTTCCGACCTGTCTTTTCGAATCCAACTAACGAGACTCCCATATCTTGTCTCATTCATTTATAATAGTTACAGACCTGGATCCTAAATCCCCAATTCCTTGCCAAATAAATGTAGATGACCATATTCCAAAAATTTCGTTGACCCGAAGACGTATTTCAAATTTTTAATCTAAGATAGCCTTTCGATGGTTATTATACAAGTTTCATTACGGATGACATTCCCAGTTTAGATTGAAACGTGATTCTAGAGACTACACCTGATTCATGGTTGTATTTAAATGCAAGCAGAACATGACAAATGCTGATCACAAAATAGAATAAAAAAAGTCACTTCCTAATAAAAAATTAAAGTAAAACATTTCCCGAAAATTTCCATTTATATGGATAACGCTTTCTTTGGTGTAAACAAGAAATGAGGAAACCCAAAAAATTGAATATTTGTGAAGTCGAACGCCAGAACACATATTGACAATGATTGTTGATCATTGGATTATTTCTTCCGCCTACAGTCTGGGTGAACGTGTCTGACATATGGAAACCTCTGCTGCCCTAAATGGAGACTATGGCAGTTCCAGTTGATGATGACAAAATTGTTATTTTTAGGTAATGGTGCAGTACACTATGGCGCATCAAATCTAGATCAAAACATAACAGTAAACTAGAAGAACACCGCTTTTCTGACGTAACATTATTATCTCAAGTGCATCCATAACTCGCTATACGCACAGCTAAAAGCATGAGTGTATTCTTTTATAGCAAACAGAGCGACAACAAGGATCTGCGCGAAGAAGCCTTTTATTGTGATAGAGTGCAACTGTGATTGTTTTTGTTTTAGTAAATTCCCAATTAACAACTGTGTACTTTATTCCCCAGGTTGAACAAATTTAAAACCAACAATAAAAGCGGAAATTTTACATTTAAAGTTATTAATGACCAATTGGTTACTTTTTTTATTCCAAGTGAATGTCTTTCGGCCAAAATTTGCTGCTGCTGGTCTTCCGACACATTTTGGAAACGTGCAACTTGCGAGTTTTTTTCGGCTTCATTTTTGTTACTTATTGAATAAGGACCTAAAAGGTCAATGCCGGTAGAAAAATTGGGCAGTTCTTCGCTGGTTTCTTCCATAATTCAAAGAGAAGGAAAACTGCACTGCAGCTTAACAGGACGGAAACGCTGAAGCAAAGTAAAAAAACTGCTCACGTCATTGTTCATAGCAGCTCAATAGGACTTATATAGGGCAAGCACGTGCGCTATGTTATAATAAAGCGCTTTCAAATATGACTGATTTCTTGGGGTTTTTTCATTAAAGGTGAATACTGTCTCTCGATCTGTGGACGTTTCGACAAATTTGTATGGTAAACTTACTATCTTTCTCAGGATACTTACTCAAAGACAGAATTGTCCGCCACGAAAAAATATCGACTAACGTCGTAAACAGGATGTCTCAAGTTGTCAGATTCATAAAGAATTATTCCATGCGTTGCAAATCGAGGTATGGATGTACGCGGAAAGTTTGGAGAGCACAAGTTACCTCTTACTAACCGAGTTCGAGGGCCGCTCTGCATGTTACAGACCGAGTTTTTTTGGCTCGGATTTATGACTCAAGCACAAAGCGCGCAGGGGCCATAAATCGGGTAGAGAAAACCAGGTTAGCATTTACATGCAGTTAGTACTTATGTCATGAACCAACAAAATTTTCTGAGGTAGCTGCATCTTGCATTGAAAGGAGACGTGAGATGGACGAAATCCGTAAAGAGTGGTTAATGACTCTGTCATGTATTCCAGCATTTTTGGCGACCTTGGAAATAAATTTGCCAAATGGCTCTTTGCTAAAGGACTTCTCATGTACCAAACATCATCACCTGGTTTTTGCTAGTGTTTACTGCAACGAAAAACGGTTTATTTCGAGAACAGTGATAAAACACCAAAATGTGTGCAAAAACGTGTACGCCACTCAACCAAACATTACTAGAGGGAGAAATTGATTCATCAAGAAGTGCCGTATCTGTATAGCATAAATATAAGTACGCGAATTATGTATTGGAGATGATCCGGCATCAGAGCGAAATGACCCACTATTCGCTATAAAACTTTATCGTGAAGGATCATGCAGCGGTATGCTGAATTGAATGACCTAATAATTGTGTTATTTACTTTATCAATACGGTACTTTACTATGCATTTCCACGACGTATTTTCTTACCAGTACTCAACTATTTAATCTACAAGAGCGGCTTTCAGAACATAGCAATCCGGCGAGAACTAAGAGGGCAATGACGTTCTGTGTATCGCAAAGAAATTAACTAAACCGGTACCTTTGGCTAGTGTGTTTGGGGCTCTAAAATGCACAACTAAATGAGACATAAAACATATATTTAGCTCTCCCAGATTACACTTAAGTAGACCTAAAAGCCATGATGACTACTTCAGCAAGAAACAATGACAAGGTGATAGCAGAAAAACCAAATGTGCCTTTGTTCCAGAGGTACATCAGCCAGGGTTTGCGGACACATTTACAGGTTATATTGTTGCTACCACCCTCGGAAAAGTAATATTCCCAATCACTCTTTCCTGCTATAACAATAAAGTGCCCGGCTGGAGGGTTAAAAAGGAAAGCGGTCTTTTCAAAATCAACTCCATCTTCATTTGCCAGAGGTATGCAACTGATGGCCTCTTTTAGAAATTTGATACTTGTTTCGTTGTGTTTACTGAGACGTTCCTTGTTTTGTATTTTTTTTGTCCGACCTCTTCTCCAAGAGCAATCGCGGTTATTTTCTTCAAGGGAATTCTTTTTTTTTCAGGATAATCCAGAAATGATATAGATGTTATCAATGTCGGGAGAAAAATTAGAATGGCGAAAGAAAAAAAACAGTAACCAAGTCAACCCACAAGTATCGCCAAGATCGCTGGGAGTGGAACTCAGGCCACATCTACATGTAAGGAGGCGAGTGCTCCCACTCCACCTACTCTCCTTCCCCCCTTGAAAGTTTCCGGAGAATATTCAACCAACTACTGATTGCCGATCTTATCAGTATGCTGGACTGACTTGTAATGCAGCTCCGTAGTTAAAGGCACCGTGGGAAGGTCTGATGTTCAAATTCTTAACGAAGTCTCAGATTATTTTTTCACTTTCCCCAGCTGCTTGCTCGTTCTTAAATAAAGTGCATATTTCTTATGGTATTCTGTCGAGGGATTGCTGAGCTCCCCTTGAAAATCTCATTTTTTCTTATTGTTCCCACTTTGTCCCTATGACACCTGAAACCTAAAAAAACAAAATTAACGCTCCATTGCACAGAGCTCTCACTTGGATTTCAGCTGAGCTATCATTGTGTGCCACAGAATTAAAAAAACTATGAGGAACGATTGGTTAGTATCGATGAAAAAATTATGAATAAATAACCAAATTAGTAGATAGCGGACAGGTAAATTGTGCTTTTCGCGCGCGCTAATTAGCTAGTTCGCTAATTAGCTAGATCGCCTGTAATGACTGTGAAATACCTCGTTTGACAACGTCTATCTTCTGAATATTATTAAAATTAAAAAATTTGCTGAATAGTTCTGAAAATTGAACTTTTCTCTATACTCTTCTGAGATGTCCACGCCCCTGAATATTAGCTTAATTTTCTCTTTTCCTTCTCAGTTGATTTTTTTTGTTTGTTTGTTCAAGATTGTATTATTTCAGAACAAATTCAGGCGAAAAAGAAAGAACAATTATTGCAAACTTAAGGAAGATCGTGTGGCCAAGTGGTTAGCACGCTCCACTCTAAACGGACCGGAATGAGACGATTCTTGGTCCATATGTATTTCTTTTTCTTTAATTGGGTATATCATAACCGAAGGCTGTTACAAATCTCCTTTCAAAACAGTTAATTATAAACTGAAATAGTTCAATTATTATCGCGAAAGCGGTATGCAAATACACTTAATTAACGCTACCCGGAACACGGAATAAACATGTCAGTGTTTCCTATTTGACCAATACTCCCATGGGGCTTTGATGGCCATTTCAATCAAATTGGAAAACAGACATTGTAAATAATCATAGTTTTTATAAATCCCAACCAGCAGGGGGCACACTAGTTGGCTGTATACAAAGTAAGTCAAGGAATCGGCCTTAGGGCAAAACGAGAACAAATCCAGCTTGCACCCGGGACCACCAGATAACTAGTTCAGCACCCTCACCACACTGCCTCAAACATCGAAGAAGCAATGCCAATATGCTTCGTCCTATAGTTCACTCTGTAACGGATTCCCCTTTTTATTCTTACCAGCCGATAGAACAGTTCTTGTAGAAATTAGTTGCAACTATCAATTTGTCATGAAATTACTCGGATTACGACGGTAACATCTATGAAATCGTATATAGGTGTTTGTAATATATTATATAATAAGTAATACGGACATCCGTTTTAATCGGGTTCCCATCTTACAGTTACCAAATTGGTTATAAAAGTTTCATGTTATGAGAGGGATTATATTCTTGATTCTTTCTGTATTGCTTCATCTTCAGGTGGTAAGACGGCATCTGATGTTTTGATGGCGAGACTTGAAGGCAACTGGCTGCTTTTTCTACTGACGATCCTAGTAAATGCCATATTTATCTTGGTGCTCAGAAAAATGTACAGCCATGGGTTAACGGCACTGTTAGCGTGTCCAAACCAGAAACACACAAAGCTGACAATCGGCTGTATATGTAGGTAGGTCTTTTTTTTTTTTTTTTTTTTTATTATTTTTTTTTTTATTATTATTTTTTTTTATTTTCACTTAAAGCACAAATACTAGAGTAATACAAACAAATACAAAGTTAATTACCCTAACGCTTACGCTACTCACTAACACTAATTACGAAATACTACATTACATTACATTCACAGTCGGCTAGATTTAATTTATGTTGTGGTTATATAATAATATAAGCCTAATTTGTACAAATACTAATCTACATCAAATTCCTTTTTTGGTAGAACGACTGTATATACAACTGCGTCTATAACTGTTAATACCCGATACTCATCTATTGAATTACACTAACATGTTTTCCCATTTTTTATAATGAATAGATTCTTTTTTATTCTTTTTTGCAATCAAAAATTCAAATTTCCGAGTTTCAGATGTTTTAGCCTTCAGTAAGGATACAGACGGCTTGATATTTTTACAACGACATGAATAAATGGTGTATTTTCCAAGAATGATTATGTGATTTAACAAACAATTCCCAGGGATATTATCGGAAATACCAAAGAGGATTGTTACCTCATCAAGCTTATCAATTTTCATATTGTAAGTATTTAACCAAGAAATAACCGAAAGCCAAAAGTTTTTAGTGTAGGTACAGCTGATTATAAGATGCTCAAGAGTTTCTTCGTGATCTCCACAAAAGGTACACATCGGAGAAGGAACCAAATTCATTTTATATAGGATTTTATTGGTGTAGAGAATACGATTTAAGATTTTGTATTGAAAGGCTCTCGTTCTGGTGTCAAGAGTGACTCGACCCGGCAACAGATAGATATTTTTCCAGTCTATATTACCTGAAATATTATATACGGAATTAAACTTAGATTGGGCAGTAGGTAGGTCTTTGATGCGTGAATGACGTTCATCATGTGGACCACTTGTGGTGGGAGCCGACAAAGGGCAAAGGCACAGGTAACAATAATGAGCATCCGAACCACTCTTTTCTTGGAGGTTTCGAGTTGCACTCGATTTCCTCTAAAAGTAGTCACTCCAGGTGCAACATGGAACCATAAATTCCATGCAGTAATGGTATACAGGAAAGAAATAATGACCAAGGGGATGAGATAGTTGACGACGAAAAGGAGGAGGTATATTCCTCGAAGAGCCCTGTCTGGATCACCCAAGATGTAAACAGATAGCATGCATTGGGAATTGTGGTCCTCCACGGTTTGAACAACAAGGAAAAGGGACATGGAGACCAGTGACCCGATCCAAATAAATGGAACGGTTAGTTTAGGCTTTCGAAACCAAAGATAGCGGCGGAGGGGATGAACGATGGCATAGTACCTGTCGATCGCCATGAACGTCAGGCAGAGGATGGATGCTGTTAAAGTGACATAAGCAATGTAAACAACACCTTTGCACATGACTTTTCCAAATACTCCCGGGATCATCCACAAACCACTTGTATATATTGCAGAAATCGACCAGGGCATCACTACCAAGGTTACAAGCAAATCAGCGATAGCCATGTTGACGAACATAAAGCTTGTTAGTGATCTGACTTCAGTCTTTTTCCACACGATGTAGATGAGGAAACTATTCCCTGCAAACGCTACGAGCATCGTGATGGCGTAGAGGACTGTGATAACAATCCACTCGGTATCTGGTTTCATCTTTAGTTCCCTCTTTTTTCTGTTGCTAAAGTTTAATAGGATAAGACTGTTATTACTGAATACAAAATCAGTAAAGAGAACATCCATGGCCCCCTAAAATCTTATTCAATACCAACCTGGAGTTTGGTGAGAGGAATCGATTGTCAACTCAAAGGAAGCAAAACATTTTAAAAGTAAGTTTTTTTTTTTAAACTAAGTTCACTTTGGTTGAGTCGATGAAACTTCAGGACGTCACTGAAGCTGTGAACAGGAACGGAAATACTAGAAACAGGAGAAGGAATGGAGCAGGAAATTTTGATTTTCTCCATAAATAACCCTAGTGAAAAAATCTTAGGGTGCGTTCCTTTGGGAGAATCCGGATCAGGATTTCTGATCTGCGGCGTTCCTTTTGAGCAAATCCATTTTCAGATCAGTGATCTATCAAATCCGCTCTGGACAAGGATTCATCGGTTCACTGATCTGCGCGATCTAAATACGGATCATTGGATCACTGATCCAACGCGTTCCTTTGGAAGAAGAATCCGACCTTAATTAGTTTGGAGTTCATATATGTATGTAGTTCATATATTGACCGGAAAGATTGTTGGCAATCGCTCCACAAATTCTGCGATAAACTCGAAATAAAATCGATTTTGTAATGTTGAATCGATCGGCCGCTGATCGCAGGCATTCAGGGTTCCCAAGTATCCATATCGTAATCAATATTTGCTTCTGTTTTAATTCCATCGTTTGAGTTTAACATGAAAAAATATGCTTCTAATGAATAGTGCGTGCTAAAAGCCCGTGCAATAAGACGAACCATTCAGGGAAGAGCTCACTAACCCACGTGCTTAGTCTTAAAATAGCGTACTTTTTGGAATTCTCTGAGAGCTCGCCTGAAACGTCGTTCCTTTCACGCACTGTGATCTGTGCGCTCTTGTATCACAAATCCAAATCCGGATCCTCCCAAAGGAACGCACCCTTAGTAATAAAGTCATGGTTAAGCATTTCTGCATAGAAGTATTAAGTATTCCCATCCTTAAAATATATAAATACTGGTCTTCGTCGTTGGTTTGCCTTTAGGACGAAAGCGTTTCTAATTTGTCATCTTCTCATTTGTCGTTTTCCGTCCCGATGAATAAAGATAACTTTCAGAAACAGCTTTTTTTTTATTATTATTTTCAATTTTCTACACGGTTCCTTCATTTGTTCGCATAATACCAATAACAAAAACTATCAGAAAGAAACGATAAAAATGTATGATATCTTATTGAAGACACCATTCGCGCATGTATATATCTATTTTTGATGGACTGTAACGTTATTAGTATTAGTTTGCAAACAGGAAATCAATCTGCCTATATATTCGCCTTACAAAGTCAACTTCTTTCCCTCCAAATTATTGTCAGTTAAGAAGCGTTGAACGTCTCATGGCAATTCAACGTACCTGCGATAGTATGCACTGAAGTCCGCTGTCAGCGAATAGACTTGTAGCCTCTTAGTACTAAAGGAAGATTAAAAAAAGGGAAAAATTACATTTTATCTGCACTGATCCAAGTGTTTTTTCCAGGTTGATCTAAAATAAGAAACGCGGGGTACCTTTGGAGATCGATAAGGTTGCTTCCTCAGTCCAACGGTTTTAGAACTCAGTGGCCCGA